>NC_083714.1:58177451-58402451 GCF_033118175.1 Dama dama
CTCCAGTATTCTTGCCTGGAGAATTCCATAGACAGAGGAGCCTGGTGGGCTCTTTTTAATGAGTGCCTATTTTGGAGCACTATTTAAGGGACCATCTCTTGGATGTTGGGTGTGACAAAATACAAAGTGTGATCGTCTGCCTCTGAGCTGGGGATGCTACAATAATAGACTTGTTCAGGCTGGGAGCAAGTGTGAGAAAACAAAGAAGAGCCCTTGTTTGATCTTAATGGAGCCCCCTCTTGTGTCTTAGAACTAGAATGGTTCCTATTCCATCATGTGTGTGCTCAGTCATGTCTTACTCTGTGACTCCATGGACTGTAGCCTGTCAGGCTCCTCTGTCCATGGCTATTGAGCTCCTTGAATAGAACATACCCCACCTGAAAACACACTGTACCTCACTAACAGCTCATACCTTCCCATCTTGCATATGTACGTGCTCCCAAAGAGGAAGGGTACGGATGGCGTTGGGGGGAGAACATGTGGTCAGTGTAAACCCGCTACAGGCACTGGGAGGACTCTGACGTGCATAATCTATTATAGTGACTCAGACCCATTACATTATGGAAAGAAGCTTCTTTGACCTTCTCTTTGAATTGCATTGCCTTAGCAATTCCCATTCACACACCCACTCAGCCCATTTGATACTCACAATCAATGTATTTCTATTTTGTCTCTTTATTGAAAACACAATGTGCCCTCCCGAAACAACTGACACTCATTTTGTACTTTCACTCATTTCATTTAACAGGTTTTTTATTTGCTCTGCACAATGTATATCTAGCAGAAACACGCTGTGGAAAACTGTCTGAAAAACATATTCAGAAAATGGGGCCTATAAAATGACCATTGATGACAGGGGCCCATACCACACCTATAGGGGCCAGAGCAAAGTGAGGCATAGGTACCGGGGGTGGCAAAGGCATCTCCCATGGCCTGGGTGGCAGAGGTGCGGGTAGCACAGGTGGTGGGGGTACCCCAGGGGGCAGACCTGGACGTGGCACTGCAGGAATGCATCTCCATGCAGGCTCCATAACAGGGACTACGTGATAAGGCCCATTAAAGACTACCCCCACAGGGTGGCCCAAGGCAACAGGGTGCAGATTTCTAAACATCAATGCCCTCTGGTATCTTCTCCATTTGGCCCTTCGGTTTTGAAACCAAACCTTCAATCAGAGGGAAAAAAAGAGATGGCTTTAGTATACTGAACAGTTAATGTCATACTAGAAAACACCCACCATGCAAATCTGCCATTGAGATTTTACATTGCCACAGGAGAAACTATTTCCTTATTGTTAAACTCTCTTTGGAAAGTAAACAGCTCACCTCCCTCAGTTAATCCTTAGTGAACCAAGCCTAGCCCAGATTTTGGCACATTGAATTGTCTCTCATTTTTAACATTCCTTAATGAGTTTTTTCCAAGTCTTGGATGCAGGCCTAATTGATGAATTGCACCGGGTCCCTGCTGTTAATGTCCATGCCTGGGAGCAGATGCTATGTCAATGGAGACTCGATCATGAGAGGCCCAGGGACTTTGTGGCTTGTCTTGCTGGGACACCAGAGTTGCTGAAGTCCTGGACACTGCCTCGATATTTTAGCTGTTAGTGTTAAGGAAAGTTTAGCTTAACTAAACCCAAATTCACTAATCCCTAAATCCTTTTCCCCAGATAAGATACTGAGTACCCTGTTGTCATCACTGTTAATTTTGCCTGCTCCATTCTGCCCTACCCTCCAAACCTTCCTGGGCTCAGGACAAGGGCAGCTTATTTGGTTCTAGCTTCAGTTTCAGGATGTCAGACAAAAGCCACTGTTTACCCAGAGTGTTAGGGTACCCAGGGTCCTGCCAGCTCTACTCCTTAACCAGGAGACCCCAATCCCATCACTCATTCCTAAGGCAGGAAGGTCCAATCATGTCCAGTCCTGTGGGGACAAGGGTCACAAAAGAGGCTCCTCTCTAAATGCTTACCAACCATTAACAAACAAACAAGCTATCAATTAGACTTTACTTTCCTCTTAGCATAGCAGGTGATGGGGTTTACCTTGTATTTAATTATTTTGGACCTTCCCAAACTGTAAGTTTTAAGCTGTCTTTTCTCTCTCCCATTTTTGGATTAGGTGTCCTTCTACTACATGCAAATATAGTCTGAAGAAGGCCACTGTAATAAAGCTCATTCTGGAGGGGATTCAAATGTACCTGGGGTCTAATCTCCCTAAACATAGCCAAAAGCCCATGGATAGCAAATTTTAGTATTGGCCAATATTAGGTCCATATTCCCAATACTGGTTTCATAAAACAGATCTGTCATACTTGCATAAGATGGGTAGGGGAAGCATCTATTAAGTTTCTTGGGGGAAATCATGCTGCAGTGTTTGGAAATACACAAGAACATTGTATTTTTCCTTACTTGTGTTTTCTGGCTCATGTTCCCTTCAGAAATCCATTGAGAGGACTATGTAAACCAAAGGATGGGGAAAAACAATTCAGCAAACTTTTCCTCTGGGTTTACCTTGTCTGTCTGAGATTTGTTTTGAGACCAGGCCTGACTGTTGGTCCAGCCTGTGGCATTAGGATGCCAGCATCTGGTGGTTTGCTTTTCTGCACACCACTGACAGATGCACAGTGTATTTCCATCACTGTGCTCACATATGTTGTTGTTTAGTGGCTAAGTCATATCTGACTCTTTTGTGATTCCATGGACTATAGCCCACCAAGCTCCTCTGTCCATGGGATTTTCCTGGCAAGAATACTGGAGTGGGTTGCCATTTCCTTTTCCAGGGGATCTTCCCAATCCAGGGATCAAACCCAACTATCCTGCATTGACAGGTGGGTTCTTTACGGCTGAACCACCAGGGAAGCCCTGAACTTACACTCATGCTCTAGGGCAAAACAACAACATACATATATATCAGATGGCTCAGTTGTTTTGCCCTAGAGCATGAGTTTGAATTAGTCCCTCACACCAATGTCTAAATATTTATAAGTTCACTCCTTTAGCTAAGACCTTATGCCCGGGTTTTAAGTATTTTAAATAACTGAGTACAGTTGATCTTTCTTATAACCTAGCTTTCAGAGTATTAAAGTGAATGCTTCCCAGGTGAGACTGAACCCCAGTAGAGTCACATAGAAATATTCTTTTAGGGAATACTAACAGCCTCCCTAAAGGATGCCAGTGTTAGAAGATGAACTTTATTTACTGGAAAAAAACCTGTGTGTGTGTGTGTGTGTGTGTGTGTGTGTGTGTGTAGAGAGGAGAGAGGTCTGTGTTCTGCTTTTTTCCCCATGTGTGTGTATGGAAAAGACAACAAAGCACATCAAATAAATACTTTATTTACTGGAAAAAAACCTCTGTGTGTGTGTGTGTGTGTGTGTGTGTGTGTGTGTGTGTGTATAGAGAGGAGAGAGGTCTGTGTTCTGCTTTTTTCCCCGTGTGTGTGTATGGAAAAGACAACAAAGCACACCAAATTGAGTTTTCAGGACAAAACCTAATGCATGTTTTAGAATGGCTGCCCAGCCAATCTTAAGATTTACTAACCTGCACTCTTCTTTCAGCCAAATTCAGACGTCTTGCAATCTCCTCTCTGACAGGGGGAAAAGTGCAAATTCAGTATTTGGAATTGTAGATAAATATATATTTACATTTCTGTAAATTACAATTTTCTGTAATACGGTTTATGGTTTACTTAGGGAGGGTCTTCCTGTGGACAACTCACCCATTAATTAAAATATAAGAAGGGAATACATATTAAAATTTCTGGTAGTGTGACTGTTACTTCAATATGACTCAATTAATTTTTCCATTTGTGCAACAGCAGAGAACCAACTTGAAAACCTTTTCACTTTTACGGAGACCCCTCCATAAAAATAACTAAAATCACACCCCACCCCCCCATCCCCCGCAAAAAAGCGGCGTTTTAAACCCAAGTATTTCTGATTATTGTAAAAAGGAGCAGTGAACTCTCATGGAGAAACTTCAAGCCATATCAGCCAAGCAATCAAGGGCAAAGGCTGTATACAATGGAACCAGAAAGGGCGCCCATAAACCTCACACCGATTCGTCCTGATGCCCCATTCCTATCAGGACAGAATAGAGCTTCCCCTTCGTACTCTATGGAGAAGGAAATGGTAACCCACTCCAGTATTCTTGCCTGGAGAATCCACTAACAGAGGAGCCTGGCGGGCTACACCCCACGGGGTTGCTAAGAGTCCAACACGACTGAGCTACAACCACTTCGTACTCTAGGGGGCTCCGGCCCGGGCTTTTTAACGGTCAAAACTCTGCCGCCTAGAAACAGCGCTCCACGTGGCAGGGCCAAGAGACCAGGGTGAGGGCTAGGAGGCGCTCTCCTCATGCACAAAATTTAAAAGGCGTGGAAAAAGCGGAGTAACCACGATAAAGTTTTACTGCAATATTTAAAATATAAAAATGCATGCAAAACCCCACGATGAGCAAATTACCAAGATTTTAAATTAAATCAGTATTAATACGCCCTGCTTTACTTGCTCCACCCTAGTCCCACCCTCTCTTGCACCCCTGCATGCTCTGAAGGCTTTGCCCCAACCCCCGCAAACTAGGGCAGACCCGGCGACCTCGAGCCTCCAAAGTGGCTTTTGGCCCGGGAGAGGAAGGGGGAGGGTCCTGGGAAAGAACCTAAGGCGTCCTGGAAGGCGCGCGGGCCAGTGAAGAACTGGGCGTCTCCGGAGCCAGCCACTTACCGTGCAAACACGTCGGGGTATTGAATGTGGCGGAAAACTCGCTCCAGCTCCAGCAGCTGCAACGGGGTGAAAACAGTACGGCAGCGGCGCGGCTTTCTCGCCGCAATCTGGGGCCCCTGAATGGCCAGGGGGGCCGGCTCCTCCTGCTGCAGCGGGGGCTCAAAATCGCCGCCGTCGCCCTCACCGTTTTCATCTCCCTCGCCGTTTTCGTCGTCCAGGAGGTCGGAGTCCGCCTCGCCGAAGTAGTTTGCGGCTGCGGCTGCAGCTGCTTCTCCGGGCTCAGGTGAGGACCGAGTTTCATCTTCCACTCCAATTAAAACCTCCGAGATCAGGGTAGGCTCCACATCTGGGAAGAGAGGAAAGCAAAAGGGAGAGACTGGGGCAGGGGGGGCCTGGAGCCCACGGTGCGCGGGCTGGAGGGGGCCGGCGCCGTGTTGGAGGAGGAGCTGCTGTGCAGTGTCCCGTCCACCTGCCCTTCCCAGGGAAAGTTCCTTTTCTGGGATTTGCCGAAGCACCTGCCATCACCGTCTAGGCACTAACCATGCAGTTCTCCGTCCTCGTCGATTCCCAAGTTGTGGAATCCTATGTCAAAGTGGCTGCTGTCCATGCTGTCGATGAAAGCCTGCGCTTCTGCGGACTCTGCGCTGGGGGTGTGACGATCCGAGGATCTGGGCTCGAGTTGGGACCAGAGGTCTCCAGCGGTGCTCTTCTGGCGCCGGAACCTCTTCTGGCGCAGATACTGGGGCTGCGCGCCTTATATAGAGGTTTGTTGCCTTCCGCAAGTTCAAAGTGCACCCGCTGGAGTCGGATAGACGCCCCCTAGTAGTTTTCACGTTGCCTCTGGTGGGGGTAGGTGGGGCCCGTGGGTCTGCGGTTGGGGCCAGGGCGTGGAAGTAAAATAGGGCGAGTGCCTGTGAGAGTGGTGCTGGTAGTGGATACTCTTGTTCGGGGAACCGTGACTCCAATTTGTAGTTTAATCGACTGCTTCCAACTTGGACGAAATGTCTGGTTGGAGGAAGGGGCTGTGCTGGATTGCGAAAGCCATTTGGGGTCGGGGGTGGGGTGAATAAAACTTCGGCTCCTGGAGCTCGTGGAGAAGTGTTTCGGCAATATTCGTCCGCCGAACCCTCGCGCAATTCACCAGTGCTGCGAGATTTGTTTTCCCAGACGAAAAGGTGGAGTGGTAGGGGTAGGGACGACGCGGAACCCTCAGCAAACCAAGCAAAGTAGGGTGAAGTTATTCTTGCATTGGGCTCTGAGCAGAAGTTGGTGGAATGGATGGGACTATATGATTCCGCTCCATTCGCGCGCAAAAAGTCCAAGAATCTGGCTAGTGGTTAAGACGAAATGATAAGCTTGGAGGCTGTTTGCCTGGTTGTTTTTTGTTTGTTTTGCACGGGGTTTCTGAAATCAGATCCCACCGTGCATTTCGGGAGCTGGAGTTTGCTGTTTGGGTTTGCAACGCAGTCCGGGTGCTCAGATGCAAGCTGCAAGATGTCCCACGCGCCTCTTATGAAAGCTCCAGTGACTTCAGATTTTTAGTAGTGAACCCACGTCAGAGTGCAAGTGTAAAAACCCGCCAAGTGCTTAGTGCATCCAAGAATGCCTGTGCTGCACGGGCCCCTTCCATCAGCTCCTGGCGCAGGCAACATTTGCTGTGCTAGGTTGCTGCGCATCTTAAGGAACCCCGCTTTGCGGGCGGGCGCCTAAAGTGCGCCTAATTCTGGGGCGGTACTGTATACCTGGCAGAAGTGCAGGCATTCCCCACTACCATTTCCCCACCTCTTCTCTCCCTCCCTTTACCTGGAATTATACTACTGAACTGTTTTCCCTACGGATGTGTCAAATAAATTAAAAGGGGCCAAGCCACGAATGAATTCTCTGGTTCTTTGGCCAAGAAGTGTTTGCAGGTGTCCCAGGACGTTTTAACATCCTTCATATTATAAGAATCACTTCTTTGGGACTTCCCTGGCCGTCCGTCCAGTGGTGGACTCCATGCTGCCACTGTAGCGGGCACAGGTTCCACCCCTGGTCGGGGAAGTAAGATCAGGAAGATTCCCACAAGCCGCTTAGCGTGGAAAAAAAAAAAAATCACTTCTTTAAAAAACGAGTCCCATGCTCGACACTGTGCATACTTTTACTTTTTTTTTTTTTACAACCACCATTATTATCTCCTTTTTTTTTTCTTTTTTCTTTTTTTTTTTTTACAAAGAAAACTGAGCTCCAGGGAAGCCCGGCAACTTGACCGCAGGCTTTCGAGTGAGTTTGTGTACTTTTCAACATGTTCTTGCTGTCTTATTTCAAAGGAGTAAATAATGGTGCGATTCCAGGAGGGGTGGAGGAGGGTGAAAAGTATTTTTCAGGAGCAGGCTATTGGGCAGTCTTTAAAAATCTTGAGTGCCAGGGGTCTCTACCTCCTCCTGCTCTGGTTCAAGCCTCTTGCCCTTGCAACTAGCAGCCCCTGCTGAGTCTCCTTAAACCAGTGATCCAGGAGTGCTGGATTTCCCATACGTGGTCTCTTCACTTTTGCTCAACACAGAGGGGGGTGCTAACAGGATCAGGGTACTACATATATTGGCTGCTGAAGTGGTTTTTTGAAGACCAGACAGGAGGAGGGGGTCATGAGATCCACTCCAGTGTCAGGGCCACATTAGGACTTTTGTGGGCCTTAGGCATTTTTGCCTTCTTGGGTTCCTTCCTCCATAAATTTTTAAAAATTATATTTTACAGCTGTTGATATAAAGATGAATATAATTTAGTCTTGATCATATTAATTTTTTCTTTTAATTTCAAAAGAAATGAAAATGTTTTTGGGTACTATGACCACTGTTCCTCATGTCCCCAGCGGGTGATGGGTAGGAAACTATCTAATAAATGGCTGGTTGACCAATTCACTTTCAGATGTCAAGGGGTGGCACCACCCACAACCTTTCTCTAACTTTAATCAAGATGCTTTCTCCTCAGGCTGGCTTTTGCTGAGTTCTGCAGCTTCCCTCTCTTTTGGCTAGATACCTGGTGAACATTTACAGCCTGAGATGAGTTATTACACAAGAGATACCAGTTTTAATCATGGTGTGCAGTAGCCTACCTAGTATGTGTGGGTAACAGCCCAGATATGTTCTATCATAGTTTAGATTTCCATGATTTACTCCAGTGTTTTCTAAACTTCAGTCATTTATGTGCTCTTGAAAGTTTTGCCATGCCTGGATACCAACCATGGTAGTATTTACTTAACATGTTTACTTAAATTTGATTCACATTTTTTTGTGTGTGGCTCCTGCCATCCTGCACCTGGGATCTTACTTCCCCAACCAGGGATGGAATCTGTGACACCAGAAGCAGAAGTGCATGATTCACTTTTTGAAAACTGTAAATACCTAATTGAATCTCATCTTAGCTATGAATTCCAGGGCTTGATACAACTGATTTATGTGAGGCAGAGCATAGCAATAGTTGAGAGCAGAGACCCTGACAGACTGCTGGTGTCTGAATCCTGCTGGTTGCTTTGCTTGACACTTGCTAGCTGGCTCACCTGATGAATTGTTTATTCTCTTTGTGCCTTAGTTTTCTCATCTGTAAAATGTGAATAACTAATAATTCCTACTTCATGGGATTGTTGTGAGAATTCATTGAAATGATCATAGTATAGGCATATGTGGGAGATACTGTGAGTTCAGTTTTGGACCATTGCAACAAAGCAACTAACATCACATGATTTTTTTTTGTTTCCCAGTGCATATAAAAGATATGCTGACACTCTGCTGTAGTCTAAGTGTGCAATAACATTATATCCAAAACATGTATATACCTTAATTGAAAAATACTTTATTGCAAAAAATGCTAACCATCATCTGATAACACAGGTTCAATTTATTAAAAAATGTAATATCTGCAAAGCACTATAATGTGAAGCACAATAAAATGAGGTATGCCTGTATCTAACACTTCGCTAATTTTTACTATGTGCCAAGCACTGTTTAAGGTCTTCCCTGGTGGCTCAGATGGTAAAGAATCCACCTACAATGCAAGAGATCCTGGTTTGGTCCCTGGAGAAGGAAATGGCAACCCACTCCAGTATTCTTCTTGCCTGGAGAATCCCATGGGCAGGCTACAGTCCATGGGGTCACAAAGAGTCTGACCGACTGAGTATCTAACACTTTCACTTTCAAGCACTGTTTAAAGTGCTTTCTATGTATTAGCATATTTAATCCTCCTAACAGCCCTATGGAAGTAGACATAATCTATTACTCTTATTTTACCAATGATGTTATTGAGTCACAGAGAGATGAAGTAACTTGTCTAAAGGTACCCAGCTAGTAAGTGTTGGATCTTAGATTTGAAATTTGAACCCTCTTAGAATGATGCTTTGTAGAGAGAACAGGCTCAATGTTCTCTGTTATGATTTAAAAAACAACAACAACAACTCAATATACCGGTCACTTCAGTCATAGTATATTCACTGTGTTGTGTAACCATTACTATTATCAAATTCAAAAACATTTTCATCATCCCATAAAGAGATTCCATACCCATTAGCAGTCATTTCCCAGTCCCCCTCCCTGGAGCCCCTGTTAAACACTAATGTACTTTCTATTTCTATGGATTTCCCTATTCTGTGTATTTCACTCAAATGCAGTCATACAATTTGTGAACATTTGTGCCTGACTTTTTTCACCTGAAGTTATCTCTGTTGTGCCATGTATCAGTACCTCAAATTTTATGATTGAACTGTATTCTATTGTATAGATAGGCCACATTTTCTTTATGCATTTGCATCTGGTGGACATTTGAGTTGTTTCCACCTTCTGGTAATTGTGAATAGCACTGCTTTGTTATGAGCAGTCGTGTACAAGTTTTGTTGGAATATCTGTTTTCAATTTTGGGGGGGCATAAATTTAGGACTGGAGTTACTGGGTCATATATTTAATTTTTTGAGGGAACACCAAACTGTTTTCCACAGCAGCTGCACTATTTTACATTCCTACCAGCAAGGTAGGGTTCCAATTTATCCATATCCTCGCCAACCTTTTTTATTTTTAGGGTTTTTAAAAATTACAGCCATCCTAGTGGGTGTGAAGTGGTATCACTTATGGTTTTGATTTACATTTTCCTAATGATTAACGATGTTGAGCACATTTTCATGTGCTTATTGGCCATGGTATATCTTCCTTGGAGAAATTTCTATTTGTGCGTTTTGCCTGTTTATTAACTGGGTGTTTGTCTTTTTGTTGTAGAGTTGAAGAGCTCTTTATATATTTGAATGCTAGACTGTTTATGATTTGCAAATATTTTCTACCACTTCCCAAAAGTGTAAATTTTCTTTTCACTTTCTTATTAGGGGCCTTTGATGTTTGCAATCACAAGCCTGCCCTCATGTGGTTTTGGAGTTCAAATGAATACTATCAGCATAGCCCAGTTCATCTTTAGTGGCAAATCCAGACAGATGGCAGGAGCAAATCTGGTCCTTTCTGGAGGAGTCTATTTCTCAGACTTTAACAAGACCCTCACAGATAAAGCTAGCCAAATATACACACAGTTTTAAAAAAAAGCTACTATCAGCACAAATAATAAACTAAATACCTAGATCTCCAAAGTTACTATCAGATGCAAACGACTTAGAAACATGTTTAAATAAATGAGAGGATATAAAAAAGACAAGGAAGATATATTAATAAATACATATCAGAAAAAAACAAATAGAATTTCTAGAAATGGAACCAAAAGATGAATGTTTTTTTCTTATGTGGTAGAATAGACATCGTGTAAAATTTAGCTATATTAACTGTTTTAAAGTGTGCAAATCAGTGGCATTTAGTACATTCATAATCCTGTGCAATCATTATGACTATCTAGTTACAGAACATTTTCATCACTCCAGAAGGTAATTTGTACCCATTAAGCACTCACTCCCCATTTCCACCTTCCCCAGTCCTTGGCAACCATGAATCTACTTTCTGTCTTTATAGATTTACCTACACTGGACATTTCATATAAATGGAATCATAATATTGGCCTCTTGTGTCTTTCACTTAGCATAATGTTGAGTTCATCCATGTTGTAGCATGAATCAGTATTTTATTTCTCTTACTAGTAGGCATCAGGCACCAGCCATCAGGAGCTCAATGCCAGGATAAAATGGATCTGATACCCCCATATAGCAGCTTGAGGTAACCTAGGTGAGGCTTTGGCACTACCACACCAAGATGGCACACTTGCCTGCCATCTCCTTGCTGAAGGCAGACTCACTGATGCAGCCTCAGTAGGCTTTACACAGGGATGCACTCTTGAAAACCAAATTTCTACTTAAACCACTCTATCCGTGAGGAGTCCTGCTGGGTAACACTCCCTTTGTGAAGGAACTAACGATCCTTGAATGAAGACCAGGAATCTTGATTCTGTCTGTAAACTGAAGCAATATCTAGATGGGTTTTAAGGACTCTAGCAGTCAAGAAAGCTGTACCGTTACGGACATTTTGTACTCATAGATTACATTTCTGCTGCAAGTGGGGGTCACCTATCCCAGCTGTGGCCAGCAGTGAGGGTGGGGTGGAGGGATTTTTGGTTCCAGGCCTACAGGAGCCCATTCGTAGCACTGTGTGGTTTCTGATTCTTAGTTCTCCCTACAGGGGACTCTAGCTAGGCATTTGAAATATTTTCAGTCCTTGACCAAAATTTTCTATAGAGCATCCCTGATAATCCACCACAAAAAAGACTGACAGGAAGAGTGGGGTGGCTTCTGATAAAACACCAGTGATGTGATGTCAGTTTTTATTAATTATCATGCATAGATTATTTATTCATGTCAAACGCCAAAACTTTGGCTTCTTAAAAAAGGAATAGGCATAGATATGAGGGGCATATGGAGATTTTTCATAACTACCTTTGTGAGAACCATAGTTTTCTGTAATTCCTTCAGACTCTTAAGACTGTCTGTATACTGACTAAGTGAGAGGATAGCTCTCTGAGGCTATTTGCATATGTAGTCTTAGCCTTTATAGAGGACCGGAGGGAAGGCAAGACAGTCTGGAGATAGATGTCTGTTACTACTTGCAATTTTATGTGGCAGTAAAAGTGATTGATATTTGCGTTTCCTATCCTGTCTTGAAACACCACATACCCTTCAGGTTTGTTCTATGGAACTGAGTCTTTTGCACATGAAATTCCAGTCCAGAGGCTGGGCCTTTTTTGCTGTAACCAAGAGTCAAGAATAAAATTCTATGATGTTTCTTTAAATTCTACCCAATTTCACTCCAATAAAAATTAACTTAAAAATTCTGCCAAATGTCTTAGGTCAGTGTTCCCAGAAAGTTTGTAGAATGACTGCTGGTAATGGCTACAAGCATTAATGCAAGAATCTTTACACTACCTAGGGCATCCTGGGCTCAAGCTTCTAAAGGTCTGTTCCCTACTGCTGCATAGGGGTCCTTCAGAGGGAAACTTTTCATGACCATTTTGATCCTTCCTATGGTGGCTCAGAGGTTAAAGCGTCTGCCTGTAATGCGGGAGACCCGGGTTCCATCCCTGGGTTGCGAAGATCCCCTGGAGAAGGAAATGGCAACCCACTCCAGTATTCTTGCCTGGAGAATCCCATGGACAGAGGAGCCTGGTAGGCTACAGTCCATGGGGTCGCAAAGAGTCAGACACGACTGATAATTTGTATTATTGTATGATCTAGGAAAGTACTTTTCAGTCTACCTTGTGTGTGTCCATGCTCAGTTGTGTCTGACTCTTTGTGATGCTATGTACTGTATCCAGGCTCCTCTGTCCATGGGATTTTCCAGGCAAGAATATTGGAGTGGGCTGCCATTTCCTACTCCAGGGGATCTTCCTGAGGCAGGGATTGAACTTGCATCTACTGTGTCTCCTGCATTGGCAGGTGGATTCCTTACCACTGAGCGACCTCAGTTTATAGTGAAAGAAAAATACAGTCTGGTAATTACCATTGGCTTTCAGCTATTTCAAGTCCTGTATTCTGACTCAGTGTCAAATAATGTATATAGGGGCCACAGAAGTAAGCAAGGCCTGGAGAGAAAGAAAATATATGAGATTTTAATATAAAGCAGAACAAGGCATGTGCCACAAGAGAGGAGCAAAGCAATCTTATGGAAGTTCAAAGGAGGGAGAGTTCACACCCAGTACAAATCCGTAAATACATGGAAGATGTGAAATTGGAGATGAAGTTTGAACTATGATTGGGAGTTCTTTCTTTACTTTTTAAAGTTAAATACCATTTTCCTTCAAACTACAAAAGTAATGATTGATGCTGTAATAAATTTGGAAAGTATAAAGAAGCCACAAATGATATCAAATCATATAAATTCACCCATAACCTTGTCTATCATCCATATGTGGTAATGACAACTTTCTTTTTTTTCTGTATTTTTTACAAGTTCTGTATTACAATAATAAAATCTGATATTTTAGTTATCTACCATTATGTCATAATTATTTCTTGCACTTTAAAGTTTTTAAATTGTAGAGTATGATAGCTTATTATTCATTCATCTGTTCTCTCATTCAGTCATTCCACCAATATTTATTGCCAACCATGCACAATTTTATATTTCAGTGTCAAGGAAACTGCCTGACACGTTTTGGATGGTCAATAAATATTTATTGAATTAATGAATAGATTTCAAGCACTATTCTGAATTACCAGTTTTCTTAATCATTTTCCCCAATGGTAAGCTTTTTCCCCCCCTCTTCCCCCCTATTTTATAACAAGTACATTATGGGGCATGAATTATTTGTGGGAAGAATTTCAGTGGGTAGAGTTCAGAGATTGGAGAGAGAATCTAGGCAGATAGCTCAAAATGAAGATGACACAGAAAGAGCATATTTATGGGCCAGCAAATAGTTCAGTTTGGCTGGAGATGAACTAGGGGAGACATGGGAGCCAGGACTGAAATGTGATAATAGTTCTTTGTGTGTGTCTAGAAGTTCCTAATTTAAAGAATGCTTTCATGAGCATTAGTTTACCTATCCTTATAGCATTATTATTTCCACTTTATAATAAATGAGAAAACTGAGGGTGAAAGAGTTTGAGCTGCTCAAGTTTGCACAGCTAGTAAGAGATGGAGGTAGACTTGGGCTTTGAAATATGTATTTAGGAGTTTGGGTTTCATCTTGAGAGTAATGGGGGGTTGGAGAGTTTTTTTTTTTGTAAGTTAATTTATTTATTTTAATTGGAGGCTATTTACTTTACAATATTGTAGTGGTTTTTGCCATACATTCACATGAGTCAGCCATGGGTATACATGTATCCCCCATCCTGAACTCCTCTCCCACCTCCCTCCCCATCCCATCATCCCTCAGGGTCATCCCAGTGCACCGGCCCTGAGCGCCCTGTCTCATGTATTGAACCTGGACTGGCAATGTATTTCACATATGGTAATATACATGTTTCAATGTATATTATTCTTTCAAATCATCCCACCCTCGCCTTCTCCCACAGAGTCCAAAAGTCTGTTCTTTACATCTGTGTCTCTTTTGCTGTCTCATGTATAGGGTCATTGTTACCATCTTTCTAAATTCCATATATATGTGCTATAAACATTCATGTACAGGTTTTTGTGTTAGCATCAGTTTCATTTCATTGCTAGAAATCCCCAAGTATTCGATATCTGGGTCTTCTGGTAGTTGTATGTTTAGATTTTTTTTTTAATTGCCAAACAATTTTCTGGAGTGGCTATACAAGTTTATATCCCTACCAATATCTTTAATAGAGGGTCTTTGTATCCTCACAAACATTTTTTTCTTAGTCATGCTGATAGGTATGCAGTGATACCTCATTGTGGATATCTCATTAAGAAAATTTGTATTTTTTCTTATGGATGATGATATTGAACAGCTTTTCATGTGCTTATTTAACATATATTCTGCAGGTCTGTGCATGCCTTTTGCATATTTTCTAGGTGTATTGTTTTTTACTGTTGAGTTTTGAGATTTCTTATATATCAATATATTCTAGATTTTTTTTTACTAGTTATGTCATTTGCAAGTATTTTCTTAGTTTGTAGCTTGTCTTTCTATGCTCTCAGCAGGGTCTTTGGGAGATTGAAAGTTTTTTTTAAAAAGTATTTATTTGGCTGTGCTGAATCCTAGTAGTGGCACATAGGATCTTTGAGTTTAGTTGCAGCCTGTGAGATCTAGTCCCCTGACCAGGGATTGAACCTAGCCCCCTTGCACTGCGAGCATGGAGTCTTAGTCAGTGGATCACCAGGGAAGTCTCAGAAGAGTAAAAGTTCTTTAAAATTTATTTTCTCCAGTTTTATTGAGATGTAATTGACATATAGCCCTATATAAGTTTAAGGTATACTGCATAATGACTTGTTGTTCAGTAGATCAGTCATGTCTGACTCTGTGACCTCCTGGACTGCCACATGCCAGACTTCCCTGTCCTTCACCATCTCCTGGAGTTTGCTCAAACTCATGTCCATTGAGTCGGTGATGCCATCCAACCATCTCACCTTCTCTCGTCCCTTTCTCCTCCTGCCTTCAATCTTTTCCAGCATCAGGCTCTTTTCCAATAAGTTGGCTATTCACATCAGGTGGCCAAAGTATTGGAGCTTCAGCTTCAGCGTCCATCCTTCCAATGAATATTCCGGGTTGAATTCCTTTAGGATTGACTGGTTTGATCTTGTTGCTGTCCAAGGAGCTATCAAGAGTCTTCACCAGCACCACAGTTCAAAAGCATCATTTCTTTGGCACCCAGCCTTCTTTATGGTTCAACTCTCACGTCCATACATGACTACTGGAAAAACCATAGCTTTGACTATACACACCTTTGTCAGCAAAGTGATGTCTCTGCTTTTTAATACATTTGTCAATGGTTTTCTTCCAAGGAGTAAGCATCTTTTAATTTCATGGCTGCAGTCACCATCTGCAGTGATTTTGGAGCCCAAGAAAATAAAATCTGTCACTGTTTCCATTGTCCCTGCATCTACTTGCCATGAAGTGATGGGACCAGATGCCATGATCTTAGTTTTTTGAATGTTGACTTTTAAGCCAGCTTTTTCACTCTCCTCTTCTACCTTCATCAAGAGGCTCTTTAGTTCCTCTTCACTTTCAGCCATGAGGGTGGTGTCATCTACATACCTGAGGCTATTGATATTCCCCCTGGCAATCTTGATTCCAGCTTGTGATTCATCCAGCCTGGCATTTCGCATGATGTAGTCTGCATAGAAGTTAAATAAGCAGCGTGACAATATACAGCCTTGATGTACTCCTTTCCCAGTTTTGAATCAGTCTGTTGTTCCATGTCCAGTTCTAACTGTTGCTTCTTGACCTGCATACAGGTTTCTCAGGAGGCAGGTATGGTGGTCTGTGATTCCTATCTCTTTAAGAATTTTCCACAGTTTGTTGTGATCCACATAATCAAAGGCTTTAGCATAGTCAATGAAGCAGAAGTGGATTTTTTTTGAATTCTCTTGCTTTTCCTGTGATCTAATGGATATTGACAATTTGATTTCTGGTTTCCTCTGCCTTTTCTAAATCCAGCTTGTACATATGCAAGTTCTCAGTTCATGTACTGTTGTAGACTAACTTAAAGGATTTTGAGCTTCACCTTGCTTGCGTGTGAGATGAGTGCAACTGTGCAGTAGTTTGAATGTTCTTTGGCATTGCCCTTCTTTGGGATTGAAATGAAAACCGACCTTTTCCCGTCCTGTGGCCACTGTTGAATTTTACAAATTTACTGGCATACTGAGTGCAGCACTTTCACAGCATCATCTTTTAGGATTTGAGATAGCTCAGCTGGGATTCCACTACCTCTACTAGCTTTGTTTGTGGTAATGCTTCCTAAGGCCCACTTAACTTCACACTCTAGGATGTCTGGCATTAGGTGAGTGATCACACCATTGTGGTTAGCTTGGTCATTAAGATCTTTTTTGTATAGTTCTTCTGTGTATTCTTGCCACCTCTTCTTAATATCTTCTGCTTCTGTTAGGTCCATACCGTTTCTGTCCTTTATTGTGCCCATCTTTGCATGAAATGTTCCCTTGGTGTCTAATTTTCTTGAAAAGATTTCTAGTCTTTCCCATTCTATTGTTTTCCTCTATTTCTTTGCATTGTTTACTTCGAAAGGTTTTCTTATCTCTCCTTGTTATTCTTTGGAACTCTGCATTCAGATTGGTATATCTTTCCCCATCTGATGTAATAGACATATAGCCCTGTATAAATTTAAGTTATACTGCATAATGACTTGATGTACATGTATTATGAAATGATTACCACAATATGTTTAATTAGCACACATTTCTTCATATAGTTACAAAAAATTTTTCCTGGTAATGAGAACTTGTAGGATCTAATCTGTTAGCAACTTTCAAATTTATCATGCAGCACTCTTTTTTTTTAAAAAAATTGAAGTATAGTTGATGTACAATATTATATGTTACAGGTGTAGTACAGTACAGTGATTCATGATTTTTAAAGGTTACCATACATCACTGTAAAGTATAGCCATCATGTTGTACATTATATTTCCAGTATTTATTCATCTTACAACTGGAAGTATATACCTTTTTACCACCTTCATCCATTAAAAGTTTTTAATTTCAATGAGATCTGATTGTTCAGTTTTCCCCTTTAGGGATCATGCTATGTCTAAGAGTTCTTTACCTAGCCCCAGATTCTGAAGGCATTCTCCTGTTTTTGTCCTAAAAGTTTTACACTTTTATGATATGCCTTTAAATCTGTGATCCATTTGAGTATATTTTTGTATAAGATGTGAGGTTGAAGCTGAGGTTTATCTTTCTGCCTATGAATATCCAATTGTTCCATCACCATTTGAGTTATTTTGCATGCTTGTCAAAAATCAGTTGGGTATATTTGTTGTGCTATGCTCAGTTGTGTCTGACTCTTTGTGACTCTATGGACTGTAGCCCACCAGGCTTCTCTGTCCATGGAATACTCCAGGCAAGAATACTGGAGTGGATTGTCATTTCCTACTCCAGGGCATCTTCCCGACTCAGGGATCAAGCCTGTGTCTCCTGCATCGCAGGGAGTTTCTTTACTGTCTGAGCTACCAGGGAAATCCCATGGACATACTTGTGTGCGTCTATTTCTGGCATCTCTATTCTGCTTTTCTTATTTATTGATATGTGTTTGTCTCCCACACAGTCTTGATTGTTCTAATTATGTCTGAAAATCAAGTGGATTGATTCCTCTCACTTTATTCTTTTAAAAAAGTGTTTGACCTATTCTAGTTCCTTTGCCTTTCCATATAAATTTTAGAACAAGCTTTTCTGTTTGGGGCTTCTCTGGTGGCTCAGATGGTAAAGAATCTGCCTGCAATGCAGGAGACATGGGTTCGATCCCTGGGTCAGGAAGATCCTCTGGAGAAGAAAATGACTACCCACTCTAGTATTCTTGCCTGGAAAATTTCATAGACAGAGGAGCCTGGCAGGCTACAGGGGTCACAAATAGTCAGACACGACTGAGCGACTAACACATTATATGGTTAAAGTAAAAATTTTGCAGGGACCTTGCTAGGAATTGCGTTCAACCTCTATATCAAATTGGGAAGAATTGGCCCCTTTACTATGTTGAATCTTTCAACTTACGAACACTGTATGTCTCTCACTGGGGGATTTGAAATAGGGTGGTAACGTGATTTGATATGTGTTTTCTGAAAGTCACACGGGATGTATGGAGAATCTCTTGAGGCAGGCAGATCAATGAGATGTGCAGTCATTTAGGTGAGAGAGGGTGATGGTTTGGACCAGGTGATGGAGGTGGAGAGAAGAAACTAGCTTTGAAGTTTGTTTTTGAAGTAGAAGTAATAGACTAACTATAGAGATTAAGAGGAAAGTGTTAAGGATGATTTCTGGGTTTTTTGCTTGAGCCAGAAGATGACACCTCTTACAGAGGGGAATATCACAAGGACCAAAGTTTTGGGGAAAGAGGATGAATTCGATTGTGGATGTTGTGAATTTGGGGTGTTTGTGGGTTTTCCAGACATCTATTGTATCAAGTAGGCAGTTGAATGGGGCTTCCTTGGTCACTCAGTGGTAGAGAATCTGCCTGCCAGTTCAGGAGACACAGGTTTGATACCTGGGTCAGGAAGATCCCCTGGAGAAGGAAATGGCAACCAACTCCAGTATTCTTGCATGGAAAATTCCATGGACAGAAGAGCCTGGCAGGTTACAGTCCATGGGGTCACAAATGAGTCGACATGACTTAGCCACTGAATAAAAACAACAAAGGCAGTTGAATACAAAGTGAAAAGCTAAGGGGAAAATGAGTACTCCAGATATTTACATCTGCATTTAAACTTACCCTTGTATCATTTTAATTGATACAACTGGATAACCTTGGCCCTCAAGGGTGGAGACTTAACCTCCAGGGCCCCAGAAGTTTGCAAAGGTTTACTCTCCCTGCTTTCTTGAGGGTTGGGCAGTAATTGTAGATTGCTGATGCCAAGGAACAGGAAGAAGGTACACAGATGATGAATTCAAAATGTATGTACACCCTTTAAAAAATCTATTGCTAAAGTATTAACATTGTATATGCTTGAGGGACAGACAAAACTACTTTTTATTTTTGATGGGAACACTGAAAGGGCAGAGTTCTATTTGTACCTTTGGAGATGGTGGTGTTTTGGAGGGAAGCAGGTGGAAATGGGAACTGTAACTCATTTTAGCTGTGCTCTTATTTACCCCAATGAAGCAGATTTGGGATCTTTTTCTCTTATTCCAATGACTTGAGTACAGGCTCCTGCTAAGGAGGAGCCAGAGTCATGAACTGAGGTTTGTTGATGGTTTTTTGCAAGCAGGGTGAATAACAGGTTTGGGAGTTTAAAAACAGGTTCTCTTTCATATTTCCCAGGTGCACATTTGTTTGTCTGGAACCATTTTATTTTATTTTTTAAAAGGGACTGACTTTTAAAAATTTATTTATTTACTCATTCCTTCAACAAAATGTCCTGGATCTTTGTTGCTTTGTGAAGGCTTTCTCAAGTTGGGGGTGAGTGAAACATACTTTTCCTTGTGGTGCATGGGCTTCTCACTGCAGTGGCTTCTCTTGTTGTGGAGCACAGGCTCTAGGTGTGTGGGCCTCAGGATTTGTGGCACACAGGCTCAGTAGTTGCAGCTTATGGGCCCTAGAGTGTGCTGGCTCAGTAGTTGTGGCACACAGGCTTAGTTGTTCTGCAGTATGTGGAATCTTCCTGGACGAGGGATCAAACCCATGTCCCCTGCATTGGAAGGGGCAGGTGGATACTTATTCACTGTGCCACCAGGGAAGTCCAGGAAACCTTTTAGAATGCTGTCAACATTGGGGGATTTCTGTAGTGATGGGAGGGGACCTGTCATGGGCTAAGAAATACAGCAAGTCCCCTACCTACAAACCTTCAAGTTGCAAACTTTCAAAGATGTGAACGTGTGTTCACATGTCCAGTTACGCCACATATTTGGTGTACATTGTCATGTGCGTCCATCCTCTACTAGTGGTTGTGTTTTTGTTTTTGTTCAGTTGCACAGTTGTGCCTGACTCTTTGTGACCCCATGGACTGTGGCAGGCCAGGCTTCCTTGTCCTTCACTATCTCCCAGAGTTTGCTAAAACTCATGTCCACTGAGTCAATGATGCCATCCAACCATCTCATCCTCTGCCGTCCCCTTCTCTTCCTGCCTTCACTCTTTCCCAGCATCAGGGTCTTTTCCAATGATTCTGCTCTTTGCATCAGGTGGCCAAAGTATTGGAGCTTCAGCATCAGTCCTTCCAATGAATACTCAAGGTTAATTTCCTTTAGGATTAGCTGGTTTGGCCTCCTTACAGTCCAAGGGGCTCTCAAGAGTCTTCTTCAGCACCATAGTTCGAAAGCATCCATGCTCAGACTTCTTTATGTTCCAACTCTCACATCTGTACATGACT
The DNA here is from genome assembly GCF_033118175.1 of Dama dama. Taxonomy (NCBI): domain Eukaryota; kingdom Metazoa; phylum Chordata; class Mammalia; order Artiodactyla; family Cervidae; genus Dama; species Dama dama. The sequence continues at coordinate 58,198,037 of NC_083714.1, forward strand.
ACCGGAAAAACCATAGCTTTGACTATATGGACTTTTGTCATCAAAGTAATGTCTCTGCTTTTTAATATGTTGTGTACGTTTGTCAATGGTTTTCTTCCAAGAAGCAAGCATCTTTTAATTTCATGGCTGCAGTCACCATCTGCAGTGATTTTGGAGCCCAAGAAAATAAAATCACTGTTTCCATTGTCCCTGCATCTACTTGCCATGAAGTGATGGGACCAGATGCCATGATCTTAGTTTTTTGAATGTTGACTTTTAAGCCAGCTTTTTCACTCTCCTCTTCTACCTTCATCAAGAGGCTCTTTAGTTCCTCTTCACTTTCAGCCATGAGGGTGGTGTCATCTACATACCTGAGGCTATTGATATTCCCCCTGGCAATCTTGATTCCAGCTTGTGATTCATCCAGCCTGGCATTTCGCATGATGTAGTCTGCATAGAAGTTAAATAAGCAGCGTGACAATATACAGCCTTGATGTACTCCTTTCCCAGTTTTGAATCAGTCTGTTGTTCCATGTCCAGTTCTAACTGTTGCTTCTTGACCTGCATACAGGTTTCTCAGGAGGCAGGTATGGTGGTCTGTGATTCCCATCTCTTTAAGAATTTTCCACAGTTTGTTGTGATCCACACAGGCAATGGTGTAGTCAATAAAACAGAAGCAGATGTTTTTAGCATAGTCAGTGAAGCAGAAGTAGATGTTTTTCTGGAATTCTCTTGCTTTTCCTGTGATCCAACGGATACTGGCAGTTTGATCTCTGGTTCCTCTGTCTTTTCTATGTTCATCTTTTATATCTGGAAGTTCTAGGTTCATGTACCGTTGAACCCTCACTTGAAGGATTTTGAGCATTACCTTGCTGACATGTGAAATGAGCACAATTGTGCAGTAGTTTGAACATTGTTTGGCATTGCCCTTCTTTGGGATTGGAATTAAAACTGACTTTTTCCAGTCCTGTGGCCACTGCTGAGTTTTCGAAATTTGCTGGCATATTGAGTGCAGCACTTTCACAGCATCATCTTTTAGGATTTGAAATAGTTCAGCTGGAAATCTCTCACTTCCACTAGCTTTGTTCATAGTAATACTTTCTAAGGCCCCCTTGACTTCACATTCCAGGATTTCTGGCTCTTGATGAGTGACCATACCATCATGGTTGTCTGGGTCATTAAGACTCTTTTGATATAGTTCTTCTTGTGTATTCTTGCCATCTCTTCTTAATATCTTCTGCTTCTGTTAGGTCCATACCATTTCTGTCCTTTATTGTGCCTATCTTTGCATGAAATGTTCCTTTGGTATTTCTAAGTTTCTTAAAGAGATCTTTAGTCTTTCCCATTCTGTTGTTTTCCTCTATTTCTTTGCACTGGTCACTTAAGAAGTCTTTCTTATCTCTCCTTGCTATTTGTTGGAACTCTGCATTCAGATGGGTATATCTTTCCCTTTCTCCTTTGCTTTTCACTTCTCTTTTTTTTCCTGTTATTTATAAGGCCTCCTCAGACAACCAGTTTTTCTTCTTGCATTTGTTTTTCTTGGGGATGGTTTTGATCACTGCCTCCTATACAACGTTATGAACCTCCGTCCATAGTTCATCAGGCACTCTGTCTATCAGATCTAATCCCTTGAATCTATTTGTCACTTCCACTGTATAATCATAAGGGATTTGATTAAGATCATACCTGAATGGCCTAGTGGCTTTCCCTATTTTCTTCAATTTAAGCCAGAATTTTGCAGTAAGGTGCTAATGATCTGAGCCTCAGTCAGCTTCTGGTCCTGTTTTGGCTGACTGTGTAGAGCTTCTCCATCTTTGGCTGCAAAGAGTATAATCAATCTGATTTCGGTATTGACCATCTGGTGAAGTCCATGTGTAGAGTCATCTCGTGTTGTTAAAAGAGGGTGTTTGCTATGACCAGTGCATTCTCTTGGCAAAACTCTATTAGCCTTTGCCCTGCTTCATTTTGTACTCCAAGGCCAAACTGGCCTGTTACTCCAGGTAGCTCTTGACTTCCTACTTTTGCATTCCAGTCCCCTATTATGAAAAGGACATCATTTTTTGGTGTTAGTTCTTAGAAGTTGTTGTAGGTCTTCATAAAACCATTCAACTTCAGTTTCTTTGGCATTAGTGGTTGTGTACTTTACAGTACTGTATATAGTCCAGTAGTACAGTTTGTTTGTTTCAAGTCCAGGATGTCCAGAACCAAGCATAACAGCTTGAAATTTTTTGTGTTTGTTTTTTATGTATTATTTGTGTGAAAAGTATTACAAACCTATTACAGTACCTTAATATATAGCTGATTGTGTTAGCTGGGTACCTAGGATAACTCTGTTGGACTTACAAACCAATTGGACTTATGAATGCACTCTCAGAATAGGACTTGTTCTTATGTAGGGGTCTTACTGTACTAGAATAAGATGGAAGCTTCCTGTGCTCTGGCAGGTTTCCCTGAGCATGTTCTTTGTATATGTCAGCCACAGTTGAAGCGGTTAACCTCCATCTTTTGGCTGTAATTCCTCTAGTTAGTGTCTTCCTTTTCCACTTCATGTCTGTCAAATATGGTAGTCTTCTTGAGAGCTGAGCTAGAAGCGTCTCTTCTTACCATTCACCCGTGTTTTATCCATCCCATTAAAGAAAACATTGCCTAAGCTAATAAGGCAATTCACTTATTTTAAGCATTTGTGCTCTGTGATTCAGGAATCTCCTAGTGCTAATTCAGATTAATTATCCGGTTAGCTTAACAAGGTTGGAGATTTTTTATAGGATGGATAAAATGGGGAGGAAATGGAAAAGAAAAAGGTAAAGGCTTGCTTCAACACTTCAATGAAACCTATCACTCTGTCTCTTGGCTGGTGGGAGACCCAGCCCCGAAGCCCTGCTCAGGTTTCTATGGAGTAGGGAGAATTTGGCTTTCCTGTAAGCAGGAGCCTTCCTCTTCCTGGCTTTGCAGTGTGTGTCCTTCATTACAGACAAGCCAGGCCAACTCCTGGGAAGTCCAGGGTGTGGGAACAGAGGTCTGTTCCCAGAGACACGCCCCTCTCCTACTGGGCTGCCCTAGTGGCTGGGATTTCCACTGGGGAGTGCAGCATTCCCCAATATGGGTTACACGAGGGCCTCCTTCATGGACTTTTGCCATTTCAAATACCATCAATACTATCATTTACTAAATGTTTCCCTCTCTCGCCCCCTAGTGGCTGGCAGCAGGCAGGCCTTGTGCTCTGCTCCTCTGCTAGCTCCTGGCAAGGCTCCCAGCCGCCACAGCCTCCTCTGTGCCCCATACCAGGAGCTCGCACTGTGTCCTAAATGTTTTTTCTTTTTTTAAATCAGTTTCAAAGGGAATTACCTTTTAACTAGAGACTTGTACTAACCCGTAATATCCATGTGATCACCCATTTGATGTGCCAGTTATACCCTTGCTAAGACTGGCCTTTCAAGTAGCAGCAGTGGGCTTGATCTGAAGATCCAAAAATCAGGCTCCCTTCTTTTTCACAGTGAAAGACTGAGGGGCCCCTGGCATATGCATTGCTAGGTGAGGTTTGCTGTGGAGCATTTATCTCAGGCTCCTTTTGGGAAGAGTGCATTTGGCAGGAATTTGTGTCCCTGTGACATATCTAATCACTCTGAGACAGAAGGTTATACCATCTGCATAAACATTGGTGACCCCAGTTGGATTGGCAAATATTTCAACTGGCAACCTTCTAACTCTGCTGAGTTGCCACATGTCTTCTAGAGTGGGTGCACAAATCTCACAAGTCACCTCCATGGGGGCTCTGCTTGGGCACATATGGGGTCCTCCTTGTTGCCTTTTTCTTCCATGAGGAATTAATTTCTGAATGGGAATCAGACCTCCTTGGGATGAGGCATACTGCAATATGGCTACCCTTAGAGATGAAACAGATGCCCAATATCATAAGGCAATAATGGAATACCATCTTCATGCCCTAATTCTTATTTAAAAATTTATTTATTTTATACTGGAGTATAGTTGATTTATCATGTTGTGTTAGTTTCAGGTATACAGGACAGTGATTCAGTTATACATACATGTATATCTCAGTATTTTTTTCGGATTCTTTTCTCTTATGTGCTAAGTCGCTCAGTCATGTTCGAATCTTTTTGATCCCATGGACTTTAGCCTGCCAGACTCCTCTGTCCATGGAATTCTCCAGGCAAGAATACTGGAGTGTGTTGCCATTCCCTTCTCCAGGGGATTTTCCTGACCCAGGGGTAGAACTTGGGTCTCCTGCATTGCAGACAGATTCTTTACCATCTGAGTTTTATATCGTGTCCTAATTCTTACACAGAGGCAATTATAAGCGACAGTTTTCCTTCCAACATCTTTCATTCTGGACCAGCTGGGCATGGAGACCTCTGAGCAGAATCAGGTATCAGGAGATGGGAGCCTGCGTTTAGCTTCTGTGTAGCACATTGATTTTGTTATAGGTCTTTCTAGTTCACTCAGAGTATTTTCCCTGATGGTGTCTTAAAGACTTCCCTTGATCTTGACATCTGCCCTGTGTCCTGTCCTCTCAAAGTTGTATTCATGGAAACCCATTAGTCCAATAAACACTCAGCAGTAGCATCTTTACCGGTGCCAAGTTTACATTAATATATTTGCAACTGAATGAGGAACCTTCTGGAAACAACTCCCCCCCCCCCGCCCCGTTTAAAAAAAAAAAATTGGTGTTTCCCAAAGAGTGGTATGAGACATAATTTTGGGTGGTGCATTGACTAAATTTCTAAAACATCAACTGTCCAGAGACCAACCCATGTTATTTTTTCCTATTTAACCACATTTCCTTGTCTCAGTTTCTTCCCTGAATTAAGGCTTTCAGTATCTCCCTACAGAAGGCAGCAGAGCACACTAGATATGTGTCTGGGCTCTGCCTGAAACAAACTGGATTTTGAATCCTGGCTCCATCATTTACTATCAAGATGAATGAACAAGTTCCATGAACCTCTCTGAGCTTCAGATTCCTTATCTGTGAAAAAGTGGAGGTTTACCTTATAAGGTTGTTTTCACAAGTACATCATAGGCAAAACACTTAGCAGAGTGACTGACACATAATCCGTGCTTGCATCATGTTATCTGTAACAACAACAAGAACAATAGTAATTTTTATTCTTTTGGGGATGTTGGTGCCTCCCTTAGTGCTCATTGCTGATGTCATCATCTGCTTGTTGTTTCAAAAACTGAACACATCTCTTTTTGGAAGAACCCCCATGACTGGCACCGTACTTCCAACTTCCAGCTATGTTCCGACATTGTCTGGGCTTGCCATTAGGCAAGTTTTCCTGAGGAGGGGAAAGAGGGCACTGGGAAAGATTGAAGCCCAAACTGCAGGTCCCAGTCGGCCAGGCTACTCCCTGCTGATCAGGGCTTTGGGGCTCCCTCTGCTGGACAATCACGTTTTTGTCCTAATGGCTCACGTTTTCAGTGTAGCATCAATTACAAGGCTAGAATTAAAGAATTATGAAAATACACAATCTAATTATGAAAACACACAAATATATGAACATGTACTGAAAGCTTGTAGGTTGCCATGTACTGAACAAGGAAGATGAATTACAAAGACAAATTCAGCTGGATCTTTGGCAGCAGGGACAGACACATGCACAGACAAATGTGATGGGGTGAAGTCTGCAGTGGCACCTCAGGGGGATGAGGACAGGGCAGTACTGGCCAAATTTATTGGCAGAGGGAAAAGGAAAGGCTTCATAGAGGGCTGTGACCCTTGAGCTGAGTCCTGAAAGATAAGCAGTGTCCCCTTGGCAGACAGGAGGCAGAGGACAAGAAAAAGCACAGGGACCTCACAGCTTGGCTTAGATGTAGATGCTGTGACAATTTATATCCACAGCTTCCCTAATGGCTCAGTTGGTAAAGAATCTGCCTGCAATGCAGGAGACCCCGGTTTGATTCCTGGGTTGGGAATATCCCCTGGAGAAGGGATAGGCTACCCACTCCAGTATTCTTGGGCTTCCCTGGTGGCTCAGCTGATAAAGAATCCGCCTGCAATGTGGGAGACCTGGGTTCTGTCCTTGGGTTGGGAAGATCCCCTGGAGAAGGGAAAGGCTACCCACTCCAGTATTCTGGCCTGAAGAATTCCATGGACTATACAGTCGTAAAGATTCAGACACGACTGAGTGACTTTCACTTTCATTCTTGAGGCAAGTTGTGGGTGATTTTATTTGTTAACAGGACACTGCTTTTAGGCATAAATGAATATTCATGCTGTGGCTTTTAAGGGTATATTTACTTCAAATTAATTCTAAGTTGATTGGAAGGTATGATGTATATGTAATATTGAGAAATTTTAGTATAGAAGCGAGTGCATTTGTAATGGTTGACTTAGGCAGTATTTTAGCTATTTGAGTTCCTATATCTTTAGAAAAGTGATTTTAAATTAAGTGACTTAAATAATCATTTGATGTTACAGATTTGAGTGTGTGAAAGATATTTGTCAGCTTCAGTTGGTGCATTATTTCACAAATCCTTTTAAAAACACTACAAACTCACACAAAAATGTATTTACTCATTTACTTATTCAAAAAACACAGTGCCAGATATGTGTGAAGCACCGGGAACCTAATGACAACAAAGTACAGATTCCTTAATGAAAGAGGCACACACATAACTTCACTATTTTGGGTGAATAAAGACATTGGTTTGTCTCACTGGAGGCAAATTGACAAACTGCAGAAGGATGACAACTTAATTTGGGCTGGAGAGTGGGAATTGGGGCAGAGACAGACCGGCCTGGGGCTTAGAATTTGATGGATAATTTCATTCACAGAGACAAATTAAAACTGGTCTGTATAGGAGTTCTCAAAAGACATCTAAAACCTAGGTCTATAATTATTGAATGAATAAACAGATAAGTCTACAAGTTTTTAAATTTGATTTCATAGGTATCAGTAATCAATTTCTCTTAAAATAGGTGGTTGGCACTAGATGTTTCAAAAGAACATTATTCTAGGGACTGAGTATTCCTTTTGATTGACTTTAACCTCCACCAATTCTCCCAGAAGTCTTAACTGTCACACCCAGCTTTCCTCTCTGCTTTAAAATAAAGGAGAACTCTGCTTTTAGGGGGTGGAAGAATGGAAAGTACAAAAAGAGTCACCAATTTTTGCTTTACAGTTGTATTAGCCTTTTTTTTTTTTTTTTTAAGATTGTGATTACCCCGGGGATTTGCTAAGTTGCCTATTGGTGACTGTTCTTCACCCCACCTGCCTTTCTACCATTCAGCCAGCACCCTTAGAATCTGATTTTTCAGCCCTGAAGCTCAAATATTCCTTCCCAAGCCTCACAAATCCCAGGCACCCTGTTTCCTTGCCTAGCTGAGTGATAACCAGGCTCTTCCTTTCAGCACTCAAAGTCTGATTCTAGGAGAGGAATACAGGCTCCTATGGGCCACCATATTCTCCTCCACCAGTCTGTATTTCAGTCTGTATTCCAGGTCTGTATTTCTAATCTGAGCCTAATCCTATAGCTTGAGACAAGGATTCCTGTCAACATTCAGATCTCTGTCTCTTTAAATATATATATATAATATATATAATTTGTTTATTTTAAGTGAAGGATAGTTGGTTTACAATATTGTGTTGGTTTCTACCATACATCAACATGAATCAGCCATAGGTATACCTATGTCCCCTCCCTCTTGAACCTTCCTCCCACCTCCCTCCCTATCTCACCCCTCTAGGTTGTTCTGTTATCACGGTTATCATCCTTATCAGTTTCCTATAGTAGTGACATTCTGCTATGGTGATTATAATCATTATCAGTCTTACCCCTGAGTGGGAATGAGTGTCTTGGGTAGAACCTTTGGAGGAAGGTGAAAGAGATCAAGAGGGCTCTAGATATCTGGAAACGAGAAAGGGGTGTAGGGGTTTAGAAAGCACCCTGACAGTAAGGCAAAAGGGGGCCAGTAATGCAGGCAGAAGTCACTGAAGCTGAACTCTGAAGACAACACAGTTTTGCTAAGGTAAGAACTACCACTCCTGCGCTTTTCTGTCCCATCTGGGGCCCACCAGTCTTCTCTGTCCTCGGGATTTCCCAGACAAGAATACTGGAGAGAGTAGCCCTTCTCCAGGGGATCTTCCCAACCCAGGGATCAAACCTGAGTCTCCTGCCATTGCAGGCAGATTCTTTACCATTGAGCCATCAGGGAAGTCCCTCTGTCCCATCCGAAGTCTGCAAAGGAACCTGAAGACACCTGGTACATACACCTCCCCCATACCTCCCTTCTCACTGCCTGGAAATCCCTGAGTTAGAGAAAGTAATTTTAGCACGCCCTCAGGTGGCCAAATGTAATATTGCGGCAATGGCTTTGGATAGACGTTGGCACTGTGGCCAAACATCTCAGGATAGGCATTGGTGCTTGGCAAGTTGGTAGGCACCAGGCAGGGCAACTTGTGTAGAGACGGCACTGTTCCCTCCAGGGTGCCAATTCTCCAGCTGATTGACATAGAATGCCTGTAATAATCTTGCCAGGTTTATTTTGAACTCTGCATCACCTCCTTCTCACAGTGCTTCGTGGCAGAGAATAAATATTAAAGTAAATCTAAATTATTTCTTAGATTTAAATATTATCTGAGGTAAATAGAGAAGACTTGTTTGGGACCTTTTAATGTTGGTGACAAATAGGGGGACCTTTTGGTCCATCAAACCTTAAGTAGTGTTGTATCAAAACCTTGTTTTAATCACATTACTGTCTATTTTATTTATCCCATTTATTGCATGTGTGTGTTCTAAGTCACTTCAGTCGTGTCCCATTCTTTGTGATCCTATGAACTGCAGCCTGCCAGACTCTTCTGTCCATGGAATTCTCCAGGAAAGAATACTGGAGTGGGTTGCCATGCCCTCCTTCAGATGATCTTCCTGGCCTAGAGATTGAACCTGCATCTCCTGCAACTCCTGCATTGGCAGGCAGGCTCTTTATCACTGAGCCATGGGGGAAGCCCATCCTATTTCTTAATAACCATTTAAAGATTTTTGTGCTTTTTGGAGGAGTCCCTTTAAAATTTCCACCTTGTTGGGAACAAGTCTTTAGATTTTCCCTACAGTTTCTTCTTACTCCCCTGTTAATTAGTCTAATTAACAATCTAGTGTTTTTATTATCATCTAAAAGAGTCATTAATGGTAAGCTAAAACCACAAATAAGACTTCCCAAACCATTTTTGTTTGTTTTCAACTAATGGCGTTCTTAGGTTAGTGATTATGTTGTTTCTGTATCTACTTTCTAATTTGTTTTTTTCATAGGTACCAGTAGAACAGGTGTTTATAATGATAGATCTAAATATTTACCAATTTAGAAGTTTCTTCAACTGAAAGGATCCATCCTCTGGCCATTGATAAGCAGTGTCTTAATAGTGACTCAAACCTGTACTGTGTAATCAGCATCCCATCCCCACAAGAGAGTGCAAAGACGGTAGCCTCCCTAAGATCTAGAAAGTTTACCCCCAGAAGTAGTCTAAGAAAATATAGGGCCTTTGTTGTACAGGTAGATGCAATGAAGAAGGTTAGGTTGATCAAGGCCACTTAGGAGCTGGGACCTCTTATGACAAATTTCCCTGGGAGTTGGCACAGCCAGACAAAAAAGACTGCTCAGAATCTCGGTTTCTTCAACTAGCTGCCAAATGTACACCATATATGTACCTTCTAGAGGGCAGAGACCAAGCTCCCAAAACACAGAAAGCAAATGCCTAAGAACAGGTAGAATATTTGCATCTCAAAGACACCGAAGAGAAATATAAACTTCTCCTAGAAGGGCTTTTGTTAGTTTAAGGACAGAATTCTGAAAAGATGTTATATTAAGTCAGTTTTTCTCTAGTTGTGCCCACAAAATATATTAATTTTGGAATGTCAAAAGAATCCCAGTTTGGTCATTTTTAGGGCTAGGACAAGATTTCCTTTAATTTCCAGTTAAGCAAGTACTTGTAAGTATAAATTCTGTATGTACAAAATAAAACCTGCCCAGTGTCTTTCAGCTGGGGTAGCCCACTCTGTCTTTCAACTGAGCAAAATCTCCCCAGTATCTTTCAACTGGGAGGGGGGACAGGTACCTGTTATATACTGCCAAATAAAACTCAAGGTCATCAGCCAATAAATGGGAGATCTAGGAATCAGAAGAGAGTTGCCCAAATTCTTCTGGACTCTCTGAGGAAGTGGATGAGCACAAGGGGCCTCTGCTGGTACCAAGGCTTTGGATCCTTGTAGAGTTTAAGTAAAGGGGAGAAGTTGGCTCTGGGTCCGTTTGTGACCAAAAATGCACAATCTAAATAAGTTAAAGTTTGTTTAGGGACCTTACTGAGGAAGATAACATAGCCTCTCAGATAGCTCTGAGGAACTGCTTAGATGTAAAGGAGGAGCCAGGATATACAGGCGTTTTTGCTGAAAAACAAAACAAAACAAAAAAAAACATGTAGTTGAACATCAAAGGATTACTGCCAATCATCCATTAACAGACATAAGTTAATCAGTTTAGTGCTTTACTATGTATGGGAAGATGCAAGAATCTGGGCTCATTGAAATTGTTTCTTAGATATGCATCTTAACCATCTAGGGCCAGCGTCTAGAACACAGAATATTTCCTATTTTTCTCCATCCTGACATCTTGAATCCCCCTCATGGGTGGGGTGAGGGTTAGGGTTTTCCTGCTGCCATAGTGGCTGTTGGCTTGATCGTGGGCAACATTTGTTGTTTACTGGAATGACAGACAACTTTCCCTTTCTGCAATTCTCTTTAATTGTAAAATAACTATTTTTTTGAATCTGTTTGAGAATAAGTTACAGACACGATGCTTTTTTATCCTTAAATAGTTAAGTGTGTATTTTCTAAACAAAATTTCACTTATATAACCATATTACAATTATCAAAACTGGGAAATTAGCATTGCTACAATATGATTTTCTAATATTTAGACTTGATTAAAATTTTCAAATTGTTCCACAATGTCCTTTATAGAAAATATTGGGTTGGCCAAAAAGTTCTTTCAGTTTTTCTGTAAAATCTTATGGAAAAACTGAAATGAGCTTTTTGGCCAATCCAGTATAAACACAGGATCCAATCCAAAATCATTCATTGCATTACAGTTAGTTGTTGTGTCTCTCTAGTCTCCTTTAATCTGAAATAGTTCCTCAGCCTTAGTCTTTCACAACTTTGATTTTTTTTATAACTTTGATGTTTTATTTTTATTTTCAAACTTTAAACTTTTTGTTTTGTATTGGGATATAGCCAATTAACAATGTTATGGTAGTTTCAGGTGAACAGCGAAGGAACTCAGCCACGCATATATGTATCCATTTGCCTCCTCCCATCCAGGCTGGCACTTAACATTGAGCAGAGTTCCACAAGCTATACAATAGCTCCTTGCTGGTTATCCATTAAATATAGCAGTGTGTACATGAGCTTCTCAAAATCCCTAACTATCCTTTCCTCCTGGCAACCATAAGTTCATTTTCCAAGTCTGAGTCTCTTTCTGTTTTGTAAGTAAGTTCATTTGTATCATATCTTTTAGATTCCACATATAAGGGATGATATTTATCATATGCTATTTCTCCTCTGTCTGACTTACTTCACTCAGTATAACACTTTCTAGGTCTATCTGTGTTGCTGCAAATGACAGTATTTCATTCTTTTTAATGGCTGAGTAATATTCCATTGTATAATGTACCATATCTTCTTTATCCATTCTTCTGTTGATGGACATTTAGGTTGCTTACATGTCTTGGCTATTGTAGCAGTGCTGAAATGAACACTGAGGTGTGTGTATCCTTTTGGATCATGTTTTTCTCCAGGTGTATGCCCAGGAATGGGATTGAAGGGTCATATGTAGCTCTATTTCTAGTTTTTTAAGGCACCTCCATGCTGTTCTTCATAGTGGCTGTACCAATTTATACTCCCACCAATAGTATAAGAGGGTTCCCTTCTCTTCACACCTTCTTCAGCATTTGTTGTTTGTACAATTTTTTATATTTTATTTTAAATTGTAAGATAATTACTTTACAATATTGTGATTTTTTTTTGCCATATATCAGCATGAAACGGCTATAGGTATACATGTGTCCCTTCCATTTTATACCCCCTTCCCACCTCCCTCCCCCTCCCACCCCTCTAGGTTGTCACAGAGCACTGGCTTTTGTTCCCTATTGTGAAGTTTTTTGATGATAGCCATTCTGATTGGTGTGAGGTGATATCTCACTGTAGCTTTGATTTGTATTTCTTTAATAACTAGCAATGTTGAACATCTTTTCATCAGCCTATTGGCCATCGGTATGTCCTCTTTGGATAAATGTCTGTTCAGATCTTCTGTTCATTTTTTGAGTGGGCTGTTTTTTATCTTTGATGCTATTAAGCATCATAAGCTATTTGCAAATTTTGGAGACTAATCCCTTATCAGTCATATCTTTTGTAAATATTTTCTCCCAAACTGTGGATTGTCTTTTCATTTTGTTTATTGTTCCTTTTACTATACAAAAGCTTTTGAGTTTAAGTAGGTCCCATTTGTTTATTTTTGCTTTTATTTACATTATTCTGTGAGATGGATAAAACGATGTTGCTGTGATTTATGTCAGAGTGTTCTGCTTATGTTTTCCTCTAGGAATTTCGTAGTGTCCAGTCTCACATTTAGGTATTTAATCCATTTTGAGCTTATTTTTGTATATGGAGTTAAGGAATGACCTAATTTCATTTTTTTTAAACATATGGCTGTCCAGTTTTCCCAGCACCATTTCCCAGACACTCTCGTTGAAGAGAGTGTCTTTCCAACATAGTGTCGTCTTGCCTCCTTTGTCCACAGGAGCATGGGCTTATTTCTGGGTTTTTTTTTTTAATTTATTTTTATTATTATTATTATTTTTTTCCAGTGGGTTTTGTCATACATTGATATGAATCAGCCATGGATTTACATGTATTCCCAATCCCGATCCCCCCTCCCACCTCCCTCTCCACCCGATTCCTCTGGGTCTTCCCAGTGCACCAGGCTGGAGCACTTGTCTCATGCATCCCACCTGGGCTGGTGATCTGTTTCACCATAGATAGTATACATGCTGTCTGTTCCATTGATCTATATTTCTGTTTTTGTGCTGATACCATACAGGTTTGATGACTGTAGCTTTGCTTTATAGTCTGAAGTCAGGGAACCTGATTCCTCCAGCTCTGTTTTTCTTACAACTTTGATATTTTAAGGAGTTCAAGCTAATTATTTTATAGTATGTCTCTGAATTTGGATTTGTCTGATGTTTCTTCATTGTAAGGTTCAGGTTATTTGTTTAGGGTGGAAATATCAGAAAAATTGTTATGTCCTTCTCAATGAGCATGGTGTTCCTTTGTTTTGACCACAGGTTTTCATACATAGATGTCAGAATAATTAATGTCGAAAAGCACACATGAAGATAAGGTCAAGTTTCCTATTGGCTCATGGGACTTTCGCTTGTGGGGTGAGACAAAAAACAAGGAACTTGGAGAAACCATCCCCTTTTCTCTGATCAGTCTAGGAATCTGTTATAGAAGGTGTGGGATTTCAGGAACTTTGGGCTGAGATAAGTTGACATTTTTCAGGGGAATATTTTGATATGTGAGAATCTTGATTATTGAAAGCTTAGGTTATTTTTTTTTTTCTAATCCTTTCTTGTAATCAGAAACCAGGACTACTTGGCTTTAGTTTCAGCTGTAGTTTAGTTGCTGTGTGACACTGGGGAACAGCCAAGTGATCCCTTACCTGGATGCCTAACCTGTAAAATAATGGTAGCTCACAAGGGAGGAGAGTGCTTTGGAAGCTTTAGCTGGAAAAAAGGGTAAAAGATTCGAGTGGCACATAACTGAACTCCTTGTTTCTCTAGTGTTGTTTTGGCAACTGCAATCAGACTTAACATGTTTCCATACAGTTCTTGATTTTGGAAGGAGGACTCACAAGTACTGGAGAACCTAAAGCCATTTATATAGAGTTATTTATAACAGAAAGGTAGATTTGAAACCAACTGACGTGGACTTCACCTCTGGCAGTCCAGTGGTTAAGACTCTGCCTTCCAATGCAGGGGGTGCAGGTTTGATCCCTGGTTGGGGAATTAAGATCCCATGTGCTCACATGGTGTGGCCAAAAGAAAAGAGAAAGAAACCAATCACCGAATATCAGTCACTGATCACTGAGCTTTAATCTTCCAGTGGGTAACAGGAGGAGTTCTACAGTACTGCATATTTATAATTAGGAATGTAGAGAGATGATTTTAAAAATAACAGTAACAACCACTACTTTCTAGGCTTTAGTGTGTGGATTCATATGACATTTTTTTCCTTTGTCTCTTGTTGAATTTTGTGGCTGTTTAGGATTCTGAAAGTTTGAATTACATTGCAATTTATTTCTAAAATATTTTTCTGAGCTATGACCAGAGCTATAGAAACTCATTGACCATTACCTAAAGATGTGGTATGTTCTTGGCCACTGACCTTTTAGTTGTCATAATAGCCTGATTAAATATTTGATTTCTTATAAATGTGCTCCCTGGCATGACATTTATAATCTTGAACTTTTAATTTTGTGACATTGTGTTATGTTTAATCAGCAGTGACTATCATAATGAGGCAATGTAATTTTCCAGTCTTTTCACAAATGTTTTCATAATTTAAATAGAAGCTGTTATCATATCAATCTAGAAAGGAATTTTTTGTATCAAACAAAGACCAGAATAAAACCACAGCAGACTAAAAGAGATTTCCACTGGATGGACAATGAATATCCTGGTAAAGGACCTGGCTTATATATTTAGTAAATTTATTTAGTAATAATAAGTACTATTGTTATTAAAGTTTTTTATTTATTACATTTATTGAATACTTGTTTTCTGCTAATCATTGTGCCATGGGTTCTGATACATAATGTAATAAGGTCCAGATAAGGCAGATAAGTGAAGGAATATTTACAGTACAGAATATGTATCAACGGAATAAAGTTGGGGTACTGTGATACCTAATCTAATATTGGGGGTCCAGGGAAAACTTTGTGGAGGGAGTGATGCCAAGCCATCCTATCCGCCATTAAGTTCTATCTACTCCACTTTCCCCTTAAATACATCCCAAAACCAACCACCTCTCCATCTCCCCTGTCTCACTTCTAGTGAGACAACAACATCACCTACCTACATAGCTGGTCCCTACTTGACTACAAACTCTAAAAGGAAAAAAAAATGTTTATATTTTGTTCAAGGAGATCTCAAATTGTACCTGCCATATAGTGGGTGGTCAATACATATTCTTGAGCAAAGAAATGGTCTCTTGTCTTACATTCACTACAATTCGATAGTGAAAGTGATGGGATGGGAGCGAGGTGGGAGGGGGGTTCAGGATGGGGAACACATGTAAGTCCATGGCTGATTCTTGTCAATGTATGGCAAAAACCACTACAATATTGTAAAGTAATTAGCCTCCAACTAATAAAAATAAATGAAAATAAATGCAATTGTTTCGCCTCCCACCACTCTTCATCTCTCTCACCTTACCCTCTTTGTCTTTACTCCAGAAATTCTGAAGAGATGGTTTTAGTTTTTCAGTTCTTGGCACATCTCCCTTTTCTCATGTATACACTGGGCAAACTCCTTTGAATCCTAAGTACAGTTCAAATACTCTTGCCTTCATGGAACTTTCAATCACATTAGAATGAAAGACATCAAACAACTAAAGATATTAAGAAGATCATTTCAAAAGTGGTGTGAAATGATAAAAACAAAACAGAGTTAATCAAAAGAGTCATTGGCTGTGCAGTAAACTTCTCTAAGATATAACATGTGAGCTGACACCTAAATAATTTCAAGGAGCCAGGCAAGCAAAGATCTGGGAGAACATTGCAGAACAGAGGAAATGAAAATACTTTGAAGGAAAGGGATAGCTTTAAGGATGGAACAAAGTAAGCACCAAGGATAGTGGTAAGCATAGGCCAAATCTTGGAGGGTCTTTTAGTTACATCAAAGAATTTGAATTTTATTTTAAATGTGATGGAAAGCTAGAAACCATCCCATCACATGTAGAATAAAACCCAAAATCTCTGCTATGACCTCCAACCCCTGCATGACCTTCCTTTTCATCAATTTCTTTTCCTCCTACTCTATGTCCAACCATACTGGTCTTATTTCTGTTCCTTGAACATGTTAAAGTTTGTCCCTGCCTCAGGACTTTGTTCTTATTGTTTCTCTTTCTGGAGCACACTTTCTCCATATCTCCCTATAGCTGACCTCAGTTCAGTTAAGTCGCTCAGTCGTGTCCGACTCTTTGTGACCCCATGAACCGCAGCACGCCAGGCCTCCCTGTCCATCACCAACTCCCAGAGTCTACTCAAACACATATCCATTGAGTCAGTGATGCCATCCAACCATCTCATCCTCTGTCATCCCCTTCTCCTCCTGCCCTCAATCTTTCCCAGCATCAGGGTCTTTTCAAATGAGTCAGCTCTTCCCATCAGGTGGCCAAAGTATTGGAGTTTCAGCTTCAACATCAGCCCTTCCAATGAACACCCAGGACTGATCTCCTTTAGAATGGACTGGTTGGATCTCCTTGCAGTCCAAGGGACTCTCAAGAGTCTTCTCCAACACCACAGTTCAAAAGCATTAATTTTTCAGTGCTTAGCTTTCTTTATAGTCCAACTCTCACATCCATACATGACTACTGGAAAAACCATAGCCTTGATGAGATGGACCTTTGTTGACAAAGCAATGTCTCTGCTTTTTAATATGCTATCTAGGTTGGTCATAACTTTCCTTCCAAGGAGTAAGCATCTTTTAATTTCGTGGCTGCAGTCACCATCTGCTGTGATTTTGGAGCTCTCCCAAAATAAAGTCAGCCACTGTTTCCACTGTTTCCCCATCTATTTGCCATGAAGTGATGGGACCAGATGCCGTGATCTTAGTTTTCTGAATGTTGAGCTTTAAGTCAACTTTTTCACTCTCCTCTTTCACTTTCATCAAGAGGCTCTTTACTTCTTCACTTTCTGCCATAAGGGTAGTGTCATCTGCATATCTGAGGTTATTAATATTTCTTCTGGCAATCTTGATTCCAGCTTGTGCTTCCTCCAGCCCAGCATTTCTCATGATGTACTCTGCATATAAGTTAAATAAGCAGGGTGACAATATACAGCCTTGACATATTCCTTTTCCTATTTGGAACCAGTCTGTTGTTCCATGTCCAGTTCTAACTGTTGCTTCCTGACTTGTGTATAGGGTTGCCATAGCAAATTACAATTGGTTTAAAACAACAGAAAATTATTCTTGTAGTTCTGGAGGCTCAAAGTTTAAAATCTAGTTGTCAGCAGGGCTGAACCCCCTCTAAAGACTCTAGGGGAGAATCCTGCCTTTCTTTTTCCAGTTTCTGGTGGTTCCATGCGTTCCTTGGCTCATGGCAACACCACTCCAATCTCTGCTTCTGTCTTTACATGGTCTACATAGGAACTTCCTTTGTGTCTGTCTTCTCCTTTTCTATCTCTTACAAGGAAGC
Source organism: Dama dama (assembly GCF_033118175.1). Classification (NCBI taxonomy): domain Eukaryota; kingdom Metazoa; phylum Chordata; class Mammalia; order Artiodactyla; family Cervidae; genus Dama; species Dama dama. The sequence continues at coordinate 58,215,500 of NC_083714.1, forward strand.
TCATTGTTGGGTTTAGAGCCCATGTTAATCCCGGATGCTCTCGTCTTGAGATCTTTACCTAAATTACATCTGCAAAGAATCTTTTTCCAAATAAAGTGGCATTCTGAGGTTCAGGGTGGACAGATCTTTTGCAAGGTAGCCACCATTCAATCCATCACACTTGACATTCAGTTTAAGTTAACCATCTGGTCATTTCCTAGCACATCACCATGTCTCATTACCTAAAAGCATCTTGTTTATTAATTTTTCTTATTTATTGTCTTTTTCCCCCTAGACTATAAGCTATGCAGGGGCAGGCAACTTGTTTGTCTTGCTCACTGTTATATTTACAGTGCCCAGGACATGGCACACTTTCAGTAAATATTTGTTGAATGATGAATGAAGAAATGAAAAAATTAAGATCCCTCTTTGAGTAAAATGAATGCTCTGGGTGGTTCCATATGCATCTTATGGCTTCTTGCATCCCAAGTTCACTTTTTCCAGTTCAGAAGCACTTTCCTGCCCTTATAAAAGTCTCTTACACAGTTGAGCCATGTGGAGTCCAGAGATGCCTTGAAAATGAGTCAAAGTGATAGAGCTACTATGTACAGAACCAAGATTTGATCTCAGTTCTCTTAAGGATTGTTTTCAATGCCTCACAGAGTTTAGGTTCTGGGGACTTATCTTGAAAGCAGAAGATACCACTTCAGACTTATTCTTTTTTTTTTCTGTTACTATTTCCATTATTTCTTTTATTTAATTAATTTATTTCAATTGGACATGAAATACTCTACAATATTATAGTGGTTTTTGCCATACATTGACATTAATCAGTCATGGGTGTACATGTATCTCCCACCCTGAAACCACCTCCCACCTCCCTCCCCATCCAATCCCTCAGGGTTGTCCCAGTGCACTGGGTTTGAGTGCCCTGTTTCATGCATTGAACTTGGACTGGTGATCTATTTTACATATGGTAATATACATGTTTCAATGTTATTCTCTCAAATCATCCCACCCTCGCCTTCTCCCACAGAATCCAAAAGTCTGTTCTTTATATTCGTGTCTCTTTTGCTGTCTTGCATATAGGGTCATCGTTACCATCTTTATAAATTCCATATATATGCATTAATATGCTGTATTGGTGTTTTTCTTTCCGACTTACTTCACTCTGTATAATAGGCTCCAGTTTCATCCACCTCATTAGAACTGATTCAAATGCATTCTTTTTAATGGCTGAGTAATATTCCACTGTGTATGTACCACAGCTTTCTTATCCATTCATCCGCCAATGGACATCTAGGTTGCTTCCATGTCTTAGCTATTGTAAACAGTGCTGTGATGAACATTGGGGTACACGTGTCTCTTTCAATTCTGCTTTCCTCAGTGTGTATGCCCAGCAGTGGGATTACTAGGTTGTATGGCAGTTCCATTTCCAGTTTTTTTTAAGGAATCTCCATACTGTTCTCCATAGTGGCTGTACTAGTTTGCATTCCCACCAACAGTGGGAATCTCCACACCTTCTCCAGCATTTATTGTTTGTAGACATTTTGATAGCAGCCATTCTGACCAGCCTGAGATGGTACCTCATTGTGGTTTTGATTTGCATTTCTCTGATAATGAGTGATGTTCAGCATCTTTTCATGTGCTTGTTAGCCATCTGTATGTCTTCTTTGGAGATATGTCTGTTTAGTTCTTTGGTCCAATTTTTGATTGGGTCACTTATTTTCCTGGAATTAAGCTGCAGTAGTTTCTTGTATATTTTTGAGATTAATTCTTTGTCAGTTGCTTTGTTTGCTATTATTTTCTCCCACTCTGAAGGCTCTCTTTTCACCTTGTTTATGATTTCCTTCGCTGTGCAAAAGCTTTTAAGTTTAATTGGTCACATTTGTTTATTTTTGCTTTTATTTCCATTACTCTGGGAGGTGGGTCATAGAGGATCCTGCTGTGATTTATGTCAGAGATTGTTTCACCTATGTTTTCCTCTAAGAGTTTTATTGTTTCTGGTCTTACATTTAGATCTTTAATCCATTTTGAGTTTTTATTTTTGTGTATGGTGTTAGAAAGTGTTTTAGTTTCATTCTTTTGCTGGTGGTTGACCAGTTTTCCAAGCACCACTTGTTAAAGAGATTGTCTTTCCTCCATTGTATATTCTTGCCTCCTTTGTCAAAGATAAGGTGTCCATAGTTGCGTGGATTTATCTCTGGGCTTTCTATTTTGTTCCATTGATCTATATTTATGTCTTTGTACCCATACCATACTGTCTTGATGACTGTAGCTTTGTAGTATAGTCTGAAGTCAGGCAGGTTGATTCTTCCAGTTCCATTCTTCTTTCTCAAGGTTGCTTTGGCTATTCGAGGTTTTTTTGTATTTCCATACAAATTGTGAAATTATTTGTTCTAGTTCTGTGAAAGATACCATTGGTATCTTGATAGGAATTGCATTGAATCTATAGGTTATCCTGGGTAGTATACTCATTTTCACTATGTTGATTCTTTTGATCCATGAAAATGGTATATTTCTCCATCTATTTGTGTCATCTTTGATTTCTTTCATCAGTATTTTATAGTTTTCTATATATAGGTCTATTGTTTCTTTAGGTAGATTTATTCCTAAGCATTTTATTCTTTTCATTGCAATGGTGAATGGAATTGTTTCCTTAATTTCTCTTTCTGTTTTCTCATTCTTATTGTATAGGAATGCAAGGGATTTCTCCATGTTAATTTTATATCCTGCAACTTTACTCTATTCATTGATTAGTTCTAGTAATTTTCTGGTGGTGTCTTTAGGGTTTTCTATGTAGAGGATCATGTCATCTGCAAACAGTGAGAGTTTCAGTTCTTCTTTTCCAATCTGTATTCCTTTTATTTCGTTTTCTTCTCTGATTGCTGTAGCTAAAACTTTCAAAACTATGTTGAATAGTAGTGGTGAGAGTGGGCACCCTTTACAGACAAGCAAAAGGTGAGAGAATTCAGCACCGCCAAACCAGCTCTTCAACAAATGCTAAAGGAGCTTCTCTAGACAGGAAACACAGAAAAGGTGTATAAAGTCGAACCCAGAACAACAGAGTAAATGGCAACGGGATCATACCTATCAATAATTACCTTAAATGTCAATGGGTTGAATGCCCCAACCAAAAGACAAAGACTAGCTGAATGGATACACAAACAAGACCCCTATATATGCTGTTTACAAGAGACCTGCCTCAAAACAAGGGACACATACAGACTGAAAGTGAAGGGCTGGAAAATGATATTTCATGCAAACGGAGACCAAAAGGAAGCAGGAGTAGCAATACTTATATCAGATAAAATAGACTTTGAAATAAAGTCTCTGAAAGGAGACAAAGAAGGACACTACATAATGATCAAAAGATTAATCCAAGAAGAAGATATAACAATTATAAATATATATGCACCCAACATAGGAGCACTACAGTATGTAAGGCAAACACTAACAAGTATGAAAGGGGAAATTAACAGTAACATAATAATAGTGAAAGACTTTAGTACCCCACTCACACCTATGGATAGATTAACCAAACAGAAAATTAGCAAGGAAACACAAACTTTAAATGATATGATGGACCAGTTAGATCTAGTTAATATCTATAGGACATTTCACCATAAAACAATGAATTTCACCTTTTTCTCAAGTGCACACAGAACCTTCTCCAGGATAAATCACATCCTGGGCCATATATCTAGCCTTAGTAAATTAAAAAAAAATTGAAATCATCTCAAGCATCTTTTCTGATCACAATGTGGTAAGATTAGATGTCAACTGCAGGGGAAAAAATAACTATTAAAAATATAAACACATGGAGGCTAAACAACACACTTTTGAATAACCAACAAATCACAGAAGAAATCAAAAAAGAGATCAAAATATGCATAGAAACAAATGAAAACATGACAACCCCAAACCTATGGGATTCAGTAAAAGCAGAGCTAAGGGGAAGGTTTATAGCAATACAAGCTTACCTCAAGAAACAAGATAAAAATCAAATAAATAACCTAACTTTACACCTAAAGCAACTAGGAAAAGAAGAAATGAAGAGTCTCAGGGTTAGAAGGAAAGAAATCATAAAAATTAGGGCAGAAATAAATGAAAAAAGAAACAAAGGAGACTACAGCAAAAATCAACAAAACTAAAAGCTGGTTCTTTGAGAAGATAAATAAAATAGACAAACCATTAGCCAGACTCATCAAGAAAAAAAGGGAGAAGGATCAAATTAACAAAACTAGAAATGAAAATAGAGAAATCACAACAGAGAACAGAGGAAAAACAAAGGATCATAAGAGACTATTATCAGCAACTATATGCCAATAAAATGGACAACTTGGAAGAAATGAATGAATTCTTTGAAAAGTATAACCTTCCAAAACTGAACCAAGAAGAAATAGAAAATCTTAACAGACCTGTTGAGGTCCTTTAATGGACCAGAACCTGGTGGTCTGGAGTCGACGATAAGAAAGTGAAAGAAGGAGAGAGGCTAATATTCCCTGGGTTATGCAGCCGGCCTTCACGCTCCAGGGAATCAGCCCCAGAAATAGAGAGAGAGAGAGAGAGAGAGAGAGAGAGAGAGAGAGAGAGAGAGAGAGACGGGGACCCAAGCTTTGATGGAACAAGGGTGATTTATTGAATTCTATAAGAGTATATATACCATAATACAAGGTAGCTTCTTCAGATAAAGATCAAGAGACCAGACTTTACAAGTTACCAAGGAAGCAAGGAGCAATAGAGGTCATAAGGCCAAAAGGTGATCCATATCAAAAGAGGGTCATAAATAATTCCTTTCACCAAAAGGAAAAGCTAATGAAGGAAATCCTATGCAAGCATCCCATCTCTTTGGTCTTCCTGGGAGAGGCTTGCCGCTCCTCTCGCCAGAGGACTGATAAGGAACAGAAGGCTCTAGAGAGATAGGAAATAGCACACAGGAATCTTACTGTTAAACATTCCCTGACACAGGCCCATCACAAGCATGGAAATCGAAACTGTAATAAAAAATCTTCCAACAAATAAAAGCCCAGGACCAGATGGCTTCACAGGTGAATTCTACCAAAAATTTAGAGAAGAGCTAACACCTATCCTACTCAAACTCTTCCAGAAAATTGCAGAGGAAGGTAAACTGCCAAACTCATTCTATGAGGCCACCATCACTCTAGTACCAAAATCAGACAACGATGCCACAAGAAAATAAAACTACAGGCCAATATCACTGATGAACATAGATGCAAAAATGCTAAACAAAATTCTAGCAAACAGAACCCAATAACATAGTAAAAAGATCATACATCATGACCAAGTGTTCTTTATCCCAGGTATGCAAGGATTCTTCAATATTCACAAATCAATCAATGTGATACACCACATTAACAAATTGAAAGATTAAAAACCATATGATTATCTCAAGAGATGCAGAGAAATCCTTTGACAAAATCCAACATCCATTTATGATAAAAACCTTCCAGAAAGCAGGCATATAAGGAACATACCTCAACACAATAAAAGCCATATATGATGAACCCACAGCAAACATTATCCTCAATGGTGAAAAATTGATAGCATTTCTCCTAAAGTCAGGAACAAGACAAGGGTGCCCACTCTCACCACCTCAGACTTCTACAAGCTTACAGCATAATTGAAGAAGTGAGGTATAATCCATTAAAAAGTAGCTACCAGAACAGGATCCAGCATATATATCAGTTTATATACCAGTTTATATGTGGTTCAGCTAATCAGTAATATCAAGCTGAGAAAACTGTTTAAATTGTCACCATAAACTGTTTGGGAGGGACAGCCTTCAATATTCTGAAATCACTGTGAGATGAAGGAAAATATGATAAGTATCTTGTTGGGTGATTTTTTTTTTTTTTTTTTTTTTTTACTTTTTGACCATGCCCTGTGGCATGCTGGATTTAGTTCGCCAACCAGGGATTGAACCCATACCCCCTGTAGTGAAAGCATGGAGTCTTAACCACTGGACCACCAGAAAAGTCCCTGGGTAAAATATTTTGAATTGACAAAGCAACCCTTCACTTCAGGCAGTCGGCTTTCTTTTATTTAATTAATTTATTTTTGGCTGCACTAGGTCTTCTGTGCTGTGCCTGGACTCTCTCTAGTTGCGGCAAGCAGGGACTACTTTCTAGTTGAGGTGCACGGGCTTCTCATTGTCATGACTTCTCTGGTTGTGGAGTACAGGCTCTAGGCACATGGGCTTCAGTAGTTGCAGCATGCAGGCTCAGTAGTTGTGTTGCATGAACTCTAGAGCACAGGTTCAGTAGTTGTGGCACACAGTCTTCGTTGCCCCATGGTATGTGGGATCTTCCCAGACCACGGATCTAATCCGTGTCCCTTGCACTGGCAGGCAGATTCCTTTCACTGCCCCTTGCTCAGACCACCAGGGAATCTCAGGCAGTTGGTTTTAAATGGCCCATTTGTTTAAGTCCTTCCTCAAGTCTAAAGCAGTGCTGTGACACTGCTGTTTTGGATTCTGTTCTTGTCCTTCCCTCCTCCCAGATCCAGAGCATGCCTCAACACTGTTATGGCTCATTGATATATCCTTTGTGATCCAGAAAGATACCAGATTAAAAGATGCAAGCCCTCAACAACTCTATCTTGGCAGCTACCAAGGGGTTCTACCAAGTGAGGCAGAAGATGCATTTATGGATACCTTAGTGTCTTTCCTTGCCTGCCAAGCCCAGCTGCCCCCTGGCTAGCTATTTGAGGACCTCTTCAGAGCACTGCAGAAAGGTGGTGGTAAGCAGCCCGGACTCAGGGTTTGGAGGAGAGAAGTGGGCACTTTTGGCCTTTCACAGCTGCAATCTTGTTTTTGCTAAGCCTGTATGCCCCCTTTCGGCATGACTGGGATGCTTGACTGGCAAGAGCGTGCCATTTCTGGTTGAAATAGATTTAAATAGAGTCTAACATGGGCAGTTGCATTTATTCATTTTCTAAAGCTATATTTTTCTCTTGTGGGTTAAAAATAAAAGCACATGAAAAAGCCCTGACTTCATTATGCTTTGGTCACAGCAGGGAATTTATAGCAAGAGCCCAGCTGTTTGCAGCTCATGCCAGAGTTTTTTGATCCTAATGTAATCGGGCTCACATTTTTGAATCGGGAAATAATATTCAGAGGAGCTGATTTCAGAGTTTTCAGGTTTCCAGGCCAAACAATGGCTTCCTGAATCTATTTTGGGCTGTTCTTCCCTCATACCTTTTCCTCTTCACCCTCAGAGATAGCTCTCTGCTCCTTTCCTGGAACTAGGCCTATGGTGGTGCAAATCTCTTTCCATGTACAGGCTGTTCTAACTATCTTTCTGATGGAAAAATATCTCCATGATTTTATACCATAACTGTTGCCTTTGCTATTTGAAACCCCTTTCTATTAATCGTGCTTCCATCATTCAATCAATACTATGTATAACTCTCATTTCTTGGGTGTGGGGCCAGACCCTGTGTTAAGGGTCTCATGTGCATCATTTCCCTTGATCCTCCCAGAATTCCTCTGAGGAAAGCATTGTTATTATTCCCATTTTACAGATGAGGTATCTGAGGCTTGGAGAGATGAACTAGCTTCTCAAGGTCACACAGTGGTGGAACTGGGCTTCAAGTCCAGGTCATTAGTTTCCAGAGCCAGTAGTTTAAACCCTACTGCCGTAATACCTTCTCAGGTGGCTCGGTGATAAAGAATCTGCCTGTCAATGCAGGAGATGTGGGTTCTACTCCTGGGTTGGAAAGATCCCTTGGAGGATGAAATGGCAACCCACTCTAGTATTCTTGCCTGGGAAATCCCAAGGATGGAGAGACTGGAGGGCTACAGTCCATGGGGTTGCAGAGTTGAACTCGACTGAGCGACTGAGCATGCACAGATGCCATAATGACCACCTGAAACAGCCTTTCAAGTTCCATGGGGGATAATGAGGGGAAAAAGTAATAGTGTTGCACACAGAGCCTGAATTGGAACTGCAGAAAGCACTAAACATGGTGATGTGAGGAGCCAGCACCACACTTCTGGCAACCTCCTGGTATTCTTCTGAGGGTCAGGTGAAATGACATGTAAAAGCATTTGTTTCTAGGTGCTGTGCTGTGCTTAGTCACTTAGTTGTGTCCGACTCTTTGTGACCCCATGGACTGTAGCCCAATAGGCTCCTCTGTCCATGGGGATTCTCCAGGCAAGAATACTGGAATGGGTTGCCATGCCTTCCTCCAGGGGATCTTCCCAGCCCAGGGATCATACCCAGGTATCCTGCATTGCAGGCAGATTTTTTACAATCTGAGCCACCAGGGAAGCCCAAGAATTCTGAAGTGGGTAGCCTATCCCTTCTCCAGAAGATCTTCCCGACCCAAGAATCAAACAGAGTTTCCTGCATTGCAGGTGGATTCTTTACCAGCTGAGCTACCAGGGAAGCCTTTGGTTCAAGGTAGAGAGTCTAATAATGTTGGTTAGTGGTTTTACACCAGCAACAGCCCAATCCACAGCTGTTTTGTGCTGTGCTGTGCTTAATTTTTGTGCCTGACTCATTGTGACCCTTTGGACTGCAGCCCGCCAGGCTCCTCTGTTCATGGGGATTCTCCAGGCAAGAATACTGGAGTGGGTTGCCATGCCTTCCTCCAGGGGATCTTCCCAACTCAGGGCTCGAACTCAGGTCTCCTGCATTGCAGGTGGATTCTTTATCGACTGGGCCATCAGGGAAACCCCAATCCACAGCTAGTCACCTGATTGTCAGGGAGGACAGATATAGGAGGGTGGCGCAGTGATGTCTGTTGACATCACAGACCTGTAGAGTTTCTTCTTGAATGTGGAACTTCTGCCACATCCTAGTTAGTCTGGCGTTTCACACTTCTAGCTTGGCTGTGAAGATAACAATGATCATAGCTAGCACCTATATAACTCTTATTATGTAGCAGACACTGTTCTAAGTGCTTTATAAATATTAACTCCATTTTATTTGAAGGATTATGTGTTATGTGTGTTAGCATCATAATCCTAGATTCCTCCCTCACTGCCCCCCTACTCCATGAGTAACTAAATCCTGTTGATTCTGCTCCCTAAACATCTCTTATTCCCATCCCCTCTTCCCCATCTGCACTTGCTTTGCCCCTGCTCTAGTTCAGGTTTACATCATCTCTCTTGGGGGATTATAGCAGCAGCCTTCCTAGGTTTTGCCACCACTGCTCTCAACCCCTCTCTAGGCTTCCCTGAGAGAAAAGAGGGCTTCTTTTCATTGTTGCCCTTCTTGTTGTTTTGGTTCTTAGTCTCTCTGCTACTCCATTGTGCTTAATAGAGCTATTTCTCTTTTCTTAATCCAGCTTAACCTGTAAGACTTGACATTCTTTTATTATTGCTCAGGGAAGAGGTTTATTAATGTATGAGAAGGAAGATTGTAGGTTGGCACTCCCAGGGTGCTGTGAATTATTTCCCCTGTGGTAGCTCTGCCATGAAGAGGGTGTCAGAGGATGAGATGGTTAGATGGCATCACCAACTCAATGGACATGAACTTAGGCAAACTCTGGGAGATGGTGAGGGACAGGGAGGCCTGGCATGCTGCAGTCTATGGGGTTGCATAGAGTCAGACACGACTGGGTGGCTGAACAACAACAACAAGCTCTGCCATGACTCTTGGGATCTCTGTGCCTCTTCAGAGTCCTCTCCACCACATGAAGCTCAGGGATGCTTTCAGTCCCCACTGGGGGGTTGGTGGGGGCAGTTGCAGTTTCTTTCCACATGTTAACCCATCTCTGTTAAGGGGAGATGGGGCATGAGGAAACCGTGCCTGCTTTGGCTGGGACTCAGATTTTTCTCCAGAAGAGCCTAGTAAGTAGTGAATTATGCCCTGAATATCCTGGAACACTAAACTCAATGCCACTGTCAGCTCCCCCAAATCACAGTCATTTCCAGATAATGGCTCAGTCTATGCCTGGTTCCCCCAACCATCCAAATAGAAAGGAGGTGAAAAACTGTCCCCTACACCCAGAATACAATTTTGCTGAGGAGGTCTATTTTCACTTTGATTCGGAACATAAATACTGTAAATATCCTCCACCCTGTTAGCTTTTTTTTTCCCCTAGAGCTATGGTTAATGGGCTAACTTTCTGACTTTCTACTTTATCAAGTTTATAGAACTGTTTAATGAAACCTATGGAAATTGGACAGTTTACTCTAATGGTCAGTTGCGACCCTTGATGTAAGTAATTTCCAGCAATATTGTATGCATCAAAATGTCCACCCTACCAGTGGTTATCTATATCCATTATGCTTCTGGTCGGCTTGAACCATTGATAACCTGTCAGATTAAGCAATTAGGCTGTCTCTACTTGCCAGAGGAAATTGTTTTCCCCTAACTGATGATATTGGTTTTGTGGTTGTACAGATAAGTACTTGGTTAAAATGTTTGGTGCATTCTTAGCTTGGAGTTATTCTTTTTGATAGATAAAGAGTAAGAACTGAAATTCAAGGAGCTGAGAGGAACCTGAAGCCACTCTGTGGGAAAATGTCATTCCAGTACACTTTATAAAAGTAGCTTAATTATCACTAGTGCTCTCTAGGGAGAGATTTCATTTGACAGGTCACCCAGGTGGGAAACACATGTCTCCATGGAGCCCCAGCTAAGCTAGAGCATTCAAGTTTGTTTGGAAATGTGAACTATTTTGGATTCTTTAGAAAGTGCATCAGGGGCACTCTTGAGGTTTTGCCATTTTGTACACTTTCAAAAGCAAGATGAAGAACAGAAAAGGGGGAAAGTTTAGTGGAAAGCATTAACCCTCCTGTATGCTGTTTGTTTTGGGTCTCATCGAAATTTTTTGGTTTTCCATTTCCATTTTCCTGTAACATTACAGAAGCATGTGTTAATTCCTACTTTTATGACCTTGTACATCCTAGTCACCTCACCTGCTGTGTCCTCATTTACCCCTTTACCAGTTTACATACAACGATCACGTTGAAGACCTGGCTTGAAAACCACTTCTGGGGAGACCCTCTAGAGTAACTCCACCCATTCTGGTCATGAATTTATTCAGTCTCTTATTCCTACATGATCATTTCACATTGATTGATGCATTGCTTTACGATGTTTCAAAAGTTTGCATTTTCTGTTTTTATTTTCCTAATTATGAAAGTGATTTGAGTGCAATTCAGAAGACAGAAAATACATTTAGGCAAAAAGGAAAAAACCAGAAATCAGCCATAATCCTACTACTCAAAGATAACCATCTGGTATATATCATTCTTTCATCCACTCATTCATTCAGGAAAGATTTATTGAGCAAAGATTTATTGGCTCTCTTGTAAGGCTTGGAGATATAATGCATACATGCTAAGTTGCTTCATATACATAATGACCATGGTTGCTTTTGTGCACAATTGCAGAGTTGAATAGTTGCCCCACTGAATAGTTCTGCAGGCACCTTTGTAAAGCTTAAAATATTTATTCTCTATCCTTTTACAGAAAAAGTTTGCTGACCCCTGTTCTGGGACTGGAAAGAAGGCTAAGGTGACAGGAAAGGAGGAATATGGTGGATGATGAGATGGACTCTAAGACAAGGACTAGACAGATTGTACAGGTTAAGGATTTTAAAATTTATTTTAAGAATGACAGAAAAGAGCACTGAACCATTTTAATCAGGGACTTGAGAACAGCTCATCCTTACAATTCATACTGGTTTCTAGTCTTTTTCTTTTTAATTTAGCAGTTCATCATGTGTATTTTCCCACTTTTAAATCATGTAATCTTTAAAGGTGTGTTTACTCTTCTGTTGAATCCTAAAGGAAATAAACCCTGAATATTCTTTGGAAGGACTGATGCTGAAGCTCCAATACTCTGGCCACCTGATGCTGGCTTATTGGAAGAGACCCTTATGTTGGAAAAGATTGAAGGAAGGAGAATAAGGGGATGACTGAGCGACTGAATAACACTCTTATGTGGGGCTTCCCAGGTGATGCTATCAGTAAAGAATCCACCTGCCAAGGCAGGAGTTGCAAGGTTCAATCCCTAGGTTGGGAAGATCCACTGGCATAGGAAATAGCAACCCACCTCAGTATTCTTGCCTGGAAAATTCCATGGATAGAGGAGACTGGTGGGCTATAGTCCATGGGGAAGCAAAGAGTCAGACAGGACTGAGCGACTGAACACACACTACTCTTCTGTGGTCATATGGCTGTTGAAATTATATGTACTCAGCAGTGAACATCTTGTACATATTATTGCTAATTTCCTTATGACAGTTTCTTAGGAGTAGAATTTTTAGGTCAATGGATATATACATTTTATATGACTCTTGCTTATCCTGTATTTCCATTCATCCAAAAGTGATGTTTACAGGACTTCCCTGGAGGTACAGTGGTTGAGACTCCACCCTTTCAAAGCAGGGGGCATGAGTTGGATTCCTGGTTGGGGAACTAAGATTCCCACATGCCCTGCAGCTTGGCCAAAAAGTAAAGTATATAAAATAAAGTGTACAATTCAGTGGTTAAAAAAATAGATATGATGTTTACGATCACCAGCGAGTTGTGAGAGTACCTAGTTCCACTACTCTAGTGAAACATTTAATTCAGTTTCATTCAGTTCAGTCGCTCAGTCGTATCCAACTCTTCGTGACCAACTCGTGGACTTCAGCACGCCAGGCTTCCCTGTCCATCACCAACTCCTCGAGCTCGCTGAATCTCATGCCCATCAAGTTGGTGATGCCATCCAATCATCTCATCCTCTGTCGTCCCCTTCTCCTTCTGCCTTCAATCTTTCCCAGCATGAAGGTCTTTCCCAATGAGTCAGTTCTTTGCATCAAGTGGCCAAGGCATTGGAGTTTCAGCTTCAGCATCAGTCTTTCCAATGAATATTCAGGGTTGATTTCCTTTAGGATTGACTCGTTGGATCTCCTTGCAGTCCAAGGGACTCTCAAGCATCTTCTCCAACACCAAGCATCAATTCTTCAGTGCTCAGCTTGCTTTATAGTCCAACTCTCACATCCATACATGACTACTGGAAAAACCATAGCTTTGACTAGATGGACCTTGGTCAGCAAGGTAATGTCTCTGCTTTTTAATATGCTGTCTAGGTTGGTCATAGCTTTTCTTCTAAGGAGCATGTGTCTTTTAATTTCATGGCTGCAGTCACTATCTGGAGTGATTTTGGATCCCCCCCCCCCCCCAAAATAAAGTCTGTCATTGTTTGCATTGTTTCCCCATCTATTTGCCATGAAGTGATGGGACCAGATGACATGATCTTCGTTTCTTGAATGTTGACTTTTAAGCCAGCTTTTTCACTCTCTTCTTTCACTTTCATCAAGAAGCTCTTCAATTCCTCTTCCCTTTCTGCCATAAGGGTGGTGTCATCAGTGTATCTCAGGTTATTGATATTTCTCCCGGCAATCTTGATTCCAGCTTGAATTTCATCCAGTCTGGCATTTCACATGATGTACTCTGCATATAAGTTAAATAAGCAGGGTGACAATATACAGCCTTGACGTACTCCTTCTCCTATTTGGAACCAGTCTGTTGTTCCATGTCCAGTTCTAACTGTTGCTTCCTGACCTGCACACAGATTTCTCAGAAGGCAGGTCAGGTGGTCTGGTATCCCCATCTCTTTAAGAATCTTCCACAGTTTATTGTGATCCACACAGTCAAAGGCTTTGGCATAGTCAATAAAGAAGAAATTGATGTTTTCCTGGAACTTTCTTGCTTTTTCGATGATCCAGCGGATGTTGGCAATTTGATCTCTGGTTCCTCTGCCTTCTCTAAAAGTAGCTTGAACATCTGGAAGCTCACGGTTTACGCATTGCTGAAGCCTCACTTGGAGAATTTTAAGCATTACTTTACTGGCATGTTAGATGAGTGCAATTGTGCGGTAGTTTGATCATTCTTTGGCATTGCCTTTCTTTGGAGATTGGAATGAAAACTGACCTTTTCCAGTCTTGTGGCCACTGCTGAGTTTTCCAAATTTGCTGGCATATTGAGTCCAGCACTTTCACAGCATTGTCTTTCAGGATTTGAAATAGTTCAGCTGGAATTCCATCACCTCTACTAGCTTTGTTCGTAATGATGCTTCCTAAGGCCCACTTGACGTCACACTCCAGGATGTCTGGCTCTAGGTGAGCGATCACACCATCGTGATTATCTGGGTCATGAAGATCTTTTTGTACAGTTCTTCTGTGTATTCTTGCCACTTCTTAATATCTTCTGCTTTTGTTAGGTCCCTACAATTTCTGTCCTTTGTTGAGCCCATCTTTGCATAAAATGTTCCCTTGGTATCTCTAATTTTCTTGAAGAGATCTCGTCTTTCCCATTCTATTGTGTTCCTATATATCTTTACATTGATCACTGAGGAAGACTTTCTTATCTCTCTTCCTATTCTTTGGAACTCTGCATTCAAATGTGTATATCTTTCCTTTTCCCCTTTGCTTTTTGCTTCCCTTCTTTTCACAGCTATTTGTAAGGCCTCCTCAGACAGCCATTTTGCTTTTTGCATTTCTTTTCCATGGGGATGGTCTTGATCCCTGTCTCCTGTACAATGTCATGAACCTCCATCCATAGTTCATCGGGCGCTCTGTCTGTCAGATCTAGACCCTTAAATCTATTTCCCACTTCCACTGTATGGTCATAAGGGATTTGATTTAGGTCATGCCCGAATGGTCTAGCTGTTTTCTCCACTTTCGTCAATTTCAGTCTGAATTTGGCAATAAGGAGTTCATGATCTGAGCCACAGTCATCTCCAGGTCTTGTTTTTGCTGACTCTATAGAGCTTCTCCATCTTTGACTGCAAAGAATATAATCAATCTGATTTCAGTGCTGACCATCTGGTGATGTCCATGTGTAGAGTCTTCTCTTGTGTTGTTGGAAGAGGGTGTTTGCTATGACCAGTGCGTTCTCTTGGCAGAACTGTATTAGCCTTTGCCCTGCTTCATTCTGTACTCCAAGTCCAAATTTGCCTGTTACTCCAGGTGTTTTTTGACTTCCTACTTTTGCATTCCAGTCCCCTATAATGAAGAGGACATCTTTTTTGGGTGTTAGTTTTAGAAGGTCTTGTAAGTCTTCATAGAACTGTTCAACTTCAGCTTCTTCAGCCTTACTGGTCAGGGCATAGACTTGGATTACTGTGATATTGAATGGTTTGCCTTGGAAACGAACAGAGATTATTCTGTTGTTTTTGAGATTGCATCCAAGTATTGCATTTTGGACTCTTTTGTTGACTATGATGGCTACTCCATTTCTTCTAAGGGATTCCTGCCTACAGTAGTAGATATAATGTTCATCTGAGTTAAATTCACCCATTCCAGTCCATCTTACTTCGCTGATTCCTAGAATGTTGATGTTCACTTTTGTCATCTCCTGTTTGACCACTTCTAATTTGCCTTGATTCGTGGACCTAACATTCCAGGTTCCTATGCAATATTGCTCTTTACAGCATCAAACCTTGTTTCTGTCACCAGTCCCATCCACGACTGGGTGTTGTTTTTGCTTTGGGTCCATCCCTTCATTCTTTCTGGAGTTATTTCTCCACTGATATCCAGTAGCATATTGGGCACCTACTGACCTGGGGAGTTCATCTTTCAGTGTCCTATCTGGAGCAGCCATGAAGAGATACCCCACATCCAAGGTAAGAGAAAACCAAGTAAGAGGTAGGCACTGAGAGAGGGCATCAGAGGGCAGACAGACTGAAAGCACAATCACAGACAACTAGCCAATCTGATCACATGGACCACAGCCTTGTCTAATGCAATGAAACTAAGCCATGCCATGTGGGGCCACCCAAGATGGTTGGTCATGGTGGAGAGGTCTGACAGAATGTGGTCCACCGGAGAAAGGAATGGCAAACCACTTCAGTATTCTTGCCTTGAGAACCCCATGAACAGTATGAACAGTATTTAGATAGTAAATCAGTTTTTTTCTTTGGATTTTCTGTCCTTGGGGTTATGCTTATTTGCTCCATACTAAGATTATATAACATGCACATATATTTTTTACTGGTTTGAAACTAGTTTTCTTTATATTTTAATCTTTAATCCATCTGGTATTTATTTTGGTAGTGGCATAAGATAGAGATTCAACAGATTTTTTTAAAAAGAGGAAATCTCTTTTTAGAGGAGAAGAAGAAATATCTCTTAGAAAAATTGGGAACTCTTTCACTAGAAACCCCAAACACTGTTTTCGGAAGAAGAATGGTTTTTGGATGAGTTTCAGGCATTTGAGATGTTCCAAAACCAATTAAGTTTACTTATTTTAAGAACAGAATTATTGTATATGTTTATTTTTAAATCACTCCCCCATTCCAAAGTTGATATTACCAAACCACTTCTACCTCTAAACAGCTACTACTTATTATTACATTATTATATTATATATATAGAATATATTATTATATATTATATATAATTATATAATATATTATATATATTATATATTATTATTATATTATATGATTCATTATATATATTATATTATATTATATTATTATATTGTTACATTATTCTTACAGCCTCATTATTCCATCAAGAGGAACTCTACAAAAATGACTTTTTGTGTATGGAAGTGTTTATGTCACCTTTTGGTCTTTTATCTTGTATCCATTTCAGGCATGCATTTACGAATAGAATTGTTTCTGGCTTTAAATGTTTCTCCCTCACTTCTCTTTATTCTTTGTCTTGTAAATATAGAGGTCTCATTGTTTTATTTACTTCACAAACACTTAAAAATATTTACTATGTACTAGGCACCACTTTAAGTGCTTTAAAAATATTAACTCATTTACTTCTTTTATAAAAAAGATTAGTGCTAAACTTTTATTATAGGTTTCTCTAAAAGGCCCTTGGAAAGTACAGAGAATATAATTATACTAGGCAATTAATAGAACCCTCTCAATAGTGGGGCTAAGTAGCCAAGACTATGTATAGAAATCTTTTTTTCTTATAGGTTACAGGTGTACAATATAGCAATTCACAATTTTTAAAGGTTATACTCCATTTATTAGGTCATTTATTTCTCACAACAGCCCTATGATATAGGTGAAGCTATTATCCTCATTTTACATATGAGGAAACTGAGGAACACTGAGAAGTTCAGTGACTTGTTCAAGGATACACAGATAGCGAGTCACCATCATATTCTGTTACCTTAAATGACAGAGTAGAGAAGGATTATTTTTTGGCATGGAAAGTTCTCTGTAGGGCAGAAACGAATACCACCAAAGGAAGAAGAAACTGAAGTCTAAACTCATGAGCACCATTAATCCATCTTAATACATGAATCATGTGGTTTAGAGTCTGTTGCCCTCACATAAACCCTTTTGCTCAGACGCTCAGTCTTGTCTGACTCTTTGTGACCCCATGGACTGTAGCCCACCAGGCTTCTCTGTCCATGGGATTCTTCCGGCAAGAATACGCAAGTGGGGTGCCATTTCCTCCTCCTGGGGATCTTCCCGACCCAGGGATGGAGCCAGCGTCTCCTGCATTAGCAGGCAGATTCTTTACCACTAGGTCCACCTGGGAAGTCCTATAAACCCTTTTAGTTATTTTTTTTAATTGAAGTATAGTTGATTTACAATGTTGTGTTAGTTTCAGGTACACAACATAGTGATTCATTTATACATATTTATTTATTTATATTATATACATGTTTATATATATAATATATAAACATATCCTGGGGCTTCCCAGGTAGCACTAATGGTAAAGGATCCACCTGCAATTCAGGAGATGCAGCAGGAGCCCTGGATTCTATCCCTGGGTTAGAAAGATCCCCTGGAGAAGGAAATGGCAACCTGCTCCAGTATTTTTGCCCTAAAGATTCCATGGACAGAGGAGCCTGGAAGGCTACAGTCCACAAGGCTGCAAAGAGTTGGACACAACTGAGTGACTGAGCACACAAGAATATATACATTCTTATATATGTATGTATATTCTTTTTCAGATTCGTTTCTATTATAGGTTATTATGAGATATTGAACAGAATTCCCTGTGCAGTAGGTCCTTGTTGGTTATCTATTTTAGACACAGAAGTGTGTATATTTTAATCCCAAACTAGTAATTTATCCTTCCCCTCCTTTCCCCTTTGGTAACCATAAATCCGTTTTTCTATGACTATGACTCCTGTTTTGTAAATAAGTTCATTTGCACACCTTTTTTTGAGATTCCACATAGAAGCAATATCATATGCTATTTCTTTTTCTGTGTCTGGCTTACTTCACTCAGTAGGACGATCTCTGGGTCCATCTGTGTTGCTGCAAATGACACTATTTTGTTCTTTTTTTATGGCTAGTATTCCATTGCATATATGTATCACATATTCGTTGTCCATTCCCCTATTGATGGATATTTAGGTTTATTCCACATCCGGCTATTATAATAGTGCTACAAGGAACATTTGGGCACATGTATATTTTTTACTTTAGTTATCTTTTTATCTCTATTTTAACTGTCCTATCAGTGTCCATGTACTTATTTCCTTGGATTGTATATGTGCTTTTATTGTAAGCCATATAGAACCTCTTTAGATGTAGGTAGGGTATAAATTAGACTTAAAAATCCCAAATGTACTCAAAACATCTCAATTGAACTAATCTTAAAACAAAAGAAATCAATTTGTAACCTTAAAACAAAGGAAAGTAATTTGTACAATTGTTCATGTGAGTTCTGTGATAACCATCAAAAACTGGAAACAATTAATTAGTCAGTAAGAGGTAAATGGTTGAAAAAAATCATGTATGTCAATGATATGGAATGCCTTAGGACTATTAAAAATGACAAACATGGTGACTATATTGATATATGGGCATTTGTATCTGAAGTAATATTAAATGAAAAAGACAAGATAAAACTACAGGTATATACTTATAAATATGTGATAATATCTGAATATATATGACATTGGGGATATATATGGATTGATATCTGTAGCTAAATGTAGTATTTAAAAATATTTATTTATTTTTATTTATTTATTTGGCTGATTCAGGTCTTAGATGCAGCATGTAGAATCTTTTAGTTTTGGTATGCAGGGTCTTTTTTTTTTTTATTTCAGCATGCACAAACTTTAGTTGTGGCATGTGGGATCTAGTTCCCTGACCAGGGATCGAACCTGGGCCCCCTGAATTCGGAGTGTGGAGTCTTAGCCACTGGACGACCAGTTGTTGTTCAGTTGCTCATTCATATCTGACTCTTTTCGACCCCATGGACTGCAACATGTCAGGCTTCTCTGTCCTTCACCATCTCCCGGAGTTTGCTCAAAGAGTCCATTGAATTGGTGATGCCATCCAACCATCTCATCCTCTGTGGTCCCCTTCTCCTCCTGCCCTCAATCTTTCCCAGCATCAGGGTCTTTTCAAATGAGTCAGCTCTTCCCATCAGGTGGCCAAAGTATTGGAGTTTCAGCTTCAGCGTCAGTCCTTCCAATGAACACCCAGGACTGATCTCCTTTAGGATGGACTGGTTGGATCTCCTTGCAGTCCAAGGGACTCTCAAGAGTCTTCTCCAACACCACAGTTCAAAAGCATTGATTCTTCGGTGCTTAGCTTTCTTTATAGTCCAACTCTCACATCCATACATGACTATTGGAAAAATGATAGCCTTGACTAGATGGACCTTTGTTGACAAAGTAATGTCTCTGCTTTTCAATATGCTGTCTAGGTTGGTCATAACTTTCCTTCCAAGGAGTAAGCGTCTTTTAATTTCAGGGCTGTAATCACCATCTGCAGTGATTTTGGAGCCCAGAAAAATAAAATCAGCCACTCTTTCCACTGTTTCTCCATCTATTTGCCATGAAGTGATGGGACCAGATGCCATGATCTTAGTTTTCTGAATGTTGAGCTTTAAGTCAACTTTTTCACTCTCCTCTTTCACTTTCATCAAGAGGCTCTTTAGTTCCTCTTCACTTTCTGCCATAAGGGTGGTGTCATCTGCATATCTGAGGTTATTGATATTTCTCCTGGCAATCTTGATTCCAGCTTGTGCTTCTTCCAGCCCAGCGTTTCTCATGATGTACTCTGCATATAAGTTAAATAAACAGGATGACAATATACAACCTTGACATACTCCTTTTCCTATTTGGAACCAGTCTGTTGTTCCATGTCCAGTTCTAACTGTTGCTTCCTGACCTGCATACAGGTTTCTCAAGAGGCAGGTCAGGTGGTCTGGTATTCCCATCTCTTTCAGAATTTTCCACAGTTTATTGTGATCCACACAGTCAAAGGCTTTGGCATAGTCAATAAAGCAGAAATAGATGTTTTTCTAGAACTCTCTTGCTTTTTTGATGATCCATTGGATGTTGACAATTTGTACAAGAGAGTATTAAGTGCTAAATGGTGTAGCAGAGATGGTAAGTGCTGCAAGAATCCAGAGGATGGGGAGGGGAAGGAGGCCAGAGAGAGGAAAGGCTTCTTAGAGTTACTGTTTTGAGCTGGGCTTGTCAGGATGGGGAAGATCTGGCTGGGAGGAGGCGAAGAGTAAATGAGAGGTGCTTATCACAATGCCCAAGGACTAATTAAAGATTCTTTTAAGTACTTGACACTCAAAGAATGTCAGGACTCGATTTACAAAAAGTTCTGCTTACACATGCAAACATTTTGGATCGTACTGGACTGGGACAGGAAGATCTGGGGTCTTGCTTCATCTTCCCACTAAGTATTTGTGTTCACATGTTCAAATTTCCTTCTATTTTTTTTTATTAGTTGGAGGCTAATTACTTCACAACATTTCAGTGGGTTTTGTCATACATTGACATGAATCAGCCATGGAGTTACATGTATTCCCCATCCCGATCCCCCCTCCCACCTCCCTTTCCACCCAATTCCTCTGGGTCTTCCCAGTGCACCAGGTGAAGTAAGCCAGAAAGATAAATTTCCTTCTATTTTTTAGGCTTCTGTTTCCTCACTATAAAGTGAGAGGGCTGAACTTAATAACTTCTAAGATCCATTCCTACTCTGAAGACAGCCTCGTCCATTGCTAATGTCCCTGGGCCTGGCACTGTATACTTATCAATTCACTTAACAACCCTTGTGATGGAATACTCTTGTATCACCTGTTTTACAGAGGAGGGTACAAAGGTTCAGGAAGGTTATGTAAAATATTCAAGGTTTGTCACGCAAGAGGGTCATGGACCTGTATCACTAGTACCATGTGATAGAGTTTCTGTATGGAGGAGATTTACAAAGAAGTAGCAGAACGCATGTGGTCCCCTGAACTCTCATCATGCCACAGCACAGACCAACCATAGATGTTCTACATGCATATGTGTTCTGTGTGGCCAAGGTTCTGGCATGGTTGGGCTCTGTCTGGGCCAGTACACTGGAATTGGGATAGAGAGCAGTCCAAGTGTGAGAGTGAGTCCTATCCCCAATTCAGATTACATTTATAGGTTAACCTAAGAGGAGCTGGACTTCCCTGGTGGCTCTCATGGTAAAGAATCCACATGCAATGCAGGAGACCCAGGTTCGATCATGGGTGGGGAAGATCCCCTGGAGGAGGAAATGGCACCCCACTCCAGTATCCTTGCCTGGAGAATCCCACGGACAGAGGAGACTGGTGGGCTACAAGAGTCAGACATGACTTAGTGACTAAACCACCACCAAGAGGAGTTAGGGGCCACCTAGTTTTTTAAGTGACAAGCAATATGTCAAAGGATCTCTCAGCCCTGGGGCCACACCAGGAACAGGCATCTAGGGCATCAGGGTCTACATACTGAAGTTGATAGGAACAGACTTGCGTACCCAAGAATGGTGACATTAGCTGAAAACCTAATCTCTTTGCAGTCAAGTTCAGTGCAGCTGAGCCGACTCTTGGTCATATTACCAAAAGGTGGAGGAAATGAGCCACAAGTGTCATCTGGATATGTCTCCTATCTAGGACAGCCAGCAGAGTTGGGATCAAACACAGGCAGTGTGGTGCCAGAGCCCTAACTCTTAACCAATGAACCATGCACTGTCAATTCTTATGTGAGGTGCTCACTCACTTCAGTCATGTGTGACTCTTTGCGACCTTGTGGACTGTAGCCCGCCAAGCTCCTCAGTCCAAGGGATTCTCCAGAAAAGAACACTGTAGTGGATTGCCATACCCTCCTCCAGGGGATCGTCCCTATCTAGGGGTCGAACCCGGGTCTCCTGAATTTCCTGCATGGCAGGCGGATTCTTTTACTGCTGAGCCACCGGAGAAGCCCTGTCAATTCCTATACTTCTGCTAAATATAGTGGTGGTTTTATAATGTAGGGAAAGCAAGATAACTTTCCAGCCAGTACAGTCTGAATTTGAATCCTGGCTCCTCCACTTACCACATGTGAGATAAGTTATTTAATCTCTCTAAGCCTGTTTCCCTAATTGCACAGTGATAAAAATAATCCCTGTGTGGGTACAAGTGAAGTCGCTTCAGTCGTGTCCCACTCTTTGTGACCACATGGACTACAGCCCACCAAGCTCTTCTGTCCATGGTTTTCTCCAGGCAAGAATACTGGGGTGGGTAGCCATTCCCTTCTCCAGGGGATCTTCCAAGCCCAGGAATCAAACCCTCATCTCCTGCTGCTCCTATATCGCAGGCGGATTCTTTACTGCCGAGCCACGGGGCAAGCCCCCACATAATCCCTACCTCCCAGGTTTACTCTTGAGGAGTAAGCCAGATAATAAATGGAAAGTTCCTAGAACCCTGCCTGAGAGTATAGGAGGTGCTTAGAAAATGTGGCTCTTGTGATCATGAGCGGCACCGCTCCTGTCAGTCAGCTCGCCTTCTAAAAGGGCTCAGTTCTGAGATAATCCACAAGGTGTCCCCCTCTCAAAAGAAAGTTCTCTAGCAGGGCTATGTGTTATAAATATGTATATTTGAAGATCTGAGTTCTTGAAAAATGACTTTCACGTCCATGCCTGCCTGTGCAAAAACATATATTGAACCATGTGCCCAGGAGGAAATCATAGTTGGCTTTGCAACTGATGCACATATGGCTCTCGAGGCAGTTCTAAGGCAAGCTGGTTGCTTTCCAGGCTGTGTGTGGGCTGCCACTGCATCCCTACAGTACAGTCCAAGCAGGGTGTAGTGGAAGGACTTTGAGGATCTGTAATTATGTTCCTTTCTCAAGTCCTGAGGGAAATATATGAATCTTGAGGGGTGTGCATGTGCGTGGACGTGTGTGTGTTTGCATGTGCAGGCACATTTGTGTGCCCATGTGCATACTGGGGGCAGACAGGTTGTGGGACAGAGGTTGCCCCCACCCCTCCGAAAATTTTGCACTAGACATGGAAGCATCCTTTCGCTTCTTCCTAATTCTGAGGAGTTTATTTTAGGTGGGTCCTTGTGGTACAGGACACAAGTTCAGAAAGATACTCTTCTGCTGTTTGTGTGGAACAGATAATACCAGGCCTAAAATAATGACATGCATTCAGGACGATGGAACAATAAGAAATCTAAGTGTGGAAGCTCCTTCTGCAGCAGGACAATATAGTTGTAGAGTCATTTATTTATTTATTTATTTATTTTTAACCACTTGAAAAAACATTTCCTCTTGATCAACACAGGAGGAAGAAAACAGCTGTTTTTGATTCTTTCTTGCCTTCCATTCCACTTATTTGCATACTGAGTAAAGGGCCTACAACCTAGCGACTATTTTGCCCATTAGTCTTTTGTACATGGGCTTGTGTCTCCTAAGGATAATTTCCTTTGTTGTTTCTCAATGAAGGGCGACACTGTCTTGGCTGCTAAAGCTGCATCGCACTGCTTTGTTTTGGGAAGAGAAAATGGCCTTTTTTTTTTTTTTTTCTCACAAACTTTCCAATATTCCGGATATTTTAGGCAAAGTTCATCATGGCCCTGCTTGGGGCAGAGCAGGTCTGGGTTGGGACTGCTGAAAGATCTTTTGGCCTCTGAGAAACTAAGATACTGAGACTCACAAGAAAAGTCTTTTGCACCCTTCAAGAAATCCTCTCTTCCCAGGTGCTCAGACCCCTTATGCTGCCTCGACTGTGCCTGCGTTGTTTCATCTAGACTGACCCTTTCTGGACAACACTCTAAGAGCCAGAATTTTTTTTTTCAGATGTCCTTTGCCTGAATTTCTGATCCTCAGTGTCTTTCCCTCTGTTTCCCAAAATTGTCCTTGCCTTCATGCTTTTCAAATTGGATTTAGCAAAGCCTGAGTGTACATGACAGTGTGGCAAGGGGTATGTATAGCCTCCTCTGGACTGTCACTTTTTCTTGGTGGCAATTCATTTGAATATATTCCAGAACAGAATGCAAAATTCTCTCAAATCTTTAAGATAAAATAAGTAATGCCCATTGAGTACTTACTGTATACAAGGCTATAAGTGCTTGGTATGTATTAATGAGGCTCATCCTCGCAGCAACCTGAAGAAGTAGGTTACTATATTGAACCCAATTATGTGCTGTGCTGCGCTTAGTCGCTCAGTCATTTTCAACTCTTTGCCACCCTATGAACTGTAGCCTGCTGGGCTCTTCTGTCCATGGGGATTCTCCAGGCAAGAATACTGGAGTGGGTTGCTATGCCCTGTGCCAGGGGATTGTCCCAACCCAGGAATCGAACCCAGGTGTCCTGCATTGCAGGCAGTTTCTTTACTGTCTGAGCCACCAGGGAACCCAATTACATGAATGAGAAAACTGAGGCTTGGGGTGATTAAACGACTTGTTCAAGATCAAAGAGCTGGGTAAGTGGAAGCCTGGCTGAAAATCCATACTCTTAGCTACAATCTTGTATTTGCTGACAAGGACAGATTGGGCTGTACCCTCCAGACCTAAGGAGATTTCTCTGTCCTTAGTGTAAAGTGCAGCTGTTCTGTTAAATGGATGTATAGCTTGGCCTGGACCTTTGGACAAGGTAACCTTCACTTAAAGGAATAATTCTGATATTGGGTTGGGAGAGGGCATGTTGCAGGTCAGTGGAGATAGCTTGAGATAATGTAACCAAGTCCAAAGTTGCTCTGTTCACTGCATCACAGGCCAATGAATCCAAGAGACAAGGTGTTGAGGCAAGGAATATGACTTTATTTGGAAAGCTTGCAGACCAAGAATATTGTCTCAAAATAACCATCTTATGGGGATCTGGATGCCAGGTTCTTTTATAGAGCCGAGATGGGGGGAAGTGAGGAAACAAAGTAAAAAGGCCATTGATCTTGCAAATATCTTTTAGAATGGCAAGCCTCAGGCAGGGGATGTTTGACTTCTTCCTTCCTGCCATCCACAAGTGGACAGGGTCCTGAACAAAGGCACTTTAGTTAACAGAGGAGAGGGGTGCAAGGTTCCCTGAGGCAGGCCATTTATGTATGATTATAATAACAAAAGCAATGAAAAGCAAGTCAAAGAAACACTTCTGACGTGAAGTCAGAATTGGTTTTCCCTGCAATGGTAGTTACCACTCCACGTTGTTAAATAAAACCAGAAGTTAGTCATCTTCTGTCTACTCATAAGATCAGGGATATAAATGGGTTTGGCAGATAGGAGCTTTAGTCCACATCACTAAAGGTAATCCATATGTTGAAGCCCTAACCCTGCAATGTTGGCTTCCCTGGTGTCTCGGCTGGTAAAGAATCCACCTACAATGCAGGAGACCTGGGTTTGATCCCTGGGTTGGGAAGATCCCCTGGAGAAGGGAACAGTTACCCACTCCAGTATTCTGGCCTGGAGAATTCCATGAACTGTATAGTCCATGGGGTCGCAAAGAGGCAATGACTGAGCAACTTTCACTTTCACTTTTCAATCCCGAAATGTGGCTATATTCGGAGATTCAGCTTAGGAGAAACTAATTAAGCTTAAGTGAAGTCATAGGGCTGGGATCCTGATTGGTTGGGACTAGTATTCTTATAAGAGACATCTTGAGTGCTCTTATGCTTGTGTGTATGTGTTTTCTTTCTCTCTTCCTTCCTCCCTTCTCTTTCCACCTTTCTTCTCCCTTGCTTTCCATGCATGTGCACAAAGAAGAGGTCATGTGAACACACAGCAAGATGGAGGTTGGTCTACAAGCCAAGAGAAGAGGCCTAAGAATGAAGCCGATCTTTCCAGTGCCTTGATTTTGAACTTCTTAGTCTCCAGAACTTTGAGAAATGTATTCCTGTTGTTTAAACCACGCAGTCTGTGATATTTTGTTAGAGCAGACCTAGCAAGTCTTCCCTGGTGGCTCAGTGGTAAAGAATCTACCTGCAATGCAGGAAACACAGGTTTGATCCCTGGGCCAGGAAGAGCCCCTGGAGACAGCAGTGGCAACCCATTCCAGTATTCTTGCTTGGAGAATCCCACAGACAGAGGAGCCTGGCAGACTATAGTCCATGGGGTTGCAAAGAATGGGACATGACTGAGCTACTAAACAACAACAAAGTAAGTTAGTACAGGCAAGATCTGTCATTTTCCTTTATTTTATAGATTAAATGTAATCTTCTTAGAGCTCCCAACATGTTTTTATAGGCAGGAAATTCAAGCTCAGTTATTTAGGGGATTCCCCATGAGATAATTGGTGAGTCCTGGGCTTTTGTTAGGCCAGAAAATCAGGTGAGGGCCAGGTCCTTAGTGCTAAGTGGTTTCAGCTTTGCTTGCTCCTTGGGATCCCAGAGGTTGCCATTAGCAGGCTCCTGTTGAATGGTTTTGGGCACTGCTTCTCTTAGTGGACCCAAAGATGCTCAAGGTCTTTCCTTTTGACTGCTGACCTGTGTTGTTCACTGTGTTTGCATGCAGAGCACTGTCTTTGTCGCTCAGTTCTGTGACCTCTTTCAGTCTCAGTGGGAAGGAATGCAACTCTGTCTTGGGCTCAGTGGCTTCCCCTTCCCAGCTCAGAGCTCTTCTCTGTATGGAATGATACAGCAGAATCCTCTTCACTAATCCTTTAGACCAGGAGTTGAAGAACTTTTTGTGTAAAGGTTCAGATATTTTGGTTTGTGGGTTATATGGTCTCCCATATAACCCAGCTGAGGTTGCAAACACCTCAGCTGGAGAGCAGTCACATACAATATGTAAATGAGTGATTGTGCTCTTCCAATGAAACTTCAGTTATGAGCACCAAATTTGAATTTAATGTAATTTTCATGTCATGAAATATTATTCTTTTTTATTTTCTTCCCCCCAACCATTGTTTAAAAAAATATTAAAAAACATTCTTAGTTCACAGGCTATACAAAAACAGTGAGCAGGCTGGATTTTGAGCTGAGATGTAGATTTCTGATCTGTTTTAGACTTTGCAACTCGAAGTGTGGGTGCATGGACCAGCAGTGTTAGCATCATCTGTGAACTTGATAGAAATGCGGAACCTCAGGCCTCACTACAGACGCACCCAATAGGAATTGGAGTTTTAGTAAGATCTCTGGTGAGGCACATTAAAGTTTTGTGAAGTAGCAATTAGAAACATAGAGCTGGCTTCTCATTTCTGGACACTGGGGAGGGAAAAGCAGATGCTAACATCAGTTATCAGTTTTCTTTCCTCACTTCCATCCATTGCTATCTCAACACTGACCTTCCTACCCAATTTCTGCTGTCGCCCTTTCCTGAGTGGGGCAGCACTTAATAATGTGAGTTACAGCCAGCATTCCATTAGCCATACTAATCCACAATCATTAGCACTTGACCTTAGAATGAGTCATTTGATGTTTTTGCTTTCTATGTGCTGGCTTACTTCTTTCAATGTTAACATTCCCACTTTCTGAGTTGAGCACCAGCTGAGTATTAGGGAAGAGATGCCTTGGGGGCATTCTTGGAAATAAAGCCAGAACAGCCTGGAATTAAAATTTTGTTGTGGCTAATCCCCACAGTATTAGCAAATTCAGTAATACAATGCATGGACCACTACATTTGCTGTAGCAAATATCACAAAACTGGCGGAATTTTTTTCAACTGCACATAGTTTTTAGGTACTGTTTTAGTTTTTGTTTGGTAGGCTTTTTAAACAATTGTGTTTTTTTTTCCTAGACTAATATTAAAATGTGTGCATATCATGAGCACACATCTGTGGGCATAGGGAGCTCAGAGGTGTGGGGGAAAGTATCCCTGACACTAAAATTTTCTTGTAGATAATCCTTGCGATGATGCGGAACAGCCTCATGAGGTGACAGTGTATCGATAATTAAGATGTATTTTGCCTGCCTTGGACTCTTTACCATCACACTTTCTCAGTCTTCCTTGGTGAATTGTATACCAACATTCTCATCACTAATTATCAGTGGTTCCTGCCTGAGATTCCCAGAACCCCAGTTTTGTGGAAGCGGGAGACAGACTCCTGCTTTTCTCTTCTTTCTAAATCTTGCAGTTGTTAAAGTTTGATTTCCATTAATGCATGAATGTCACCATCCCAATGAAAATGCAGCTTTTCTGTGTGTGTTTTGATTAACTTGTCAGAGGCCAGGCAAGGAGAGGTAGGAACAGCAGTCCTGCTCCTGCACTCTGTTATTTCTGCTTCCATTACTTGTCACATCTGTCAGTTTCAGGAACATTCATATATATGGAGCCCTTATTTTTAGTACTTTAATTATCTTGGATGCCCAAGGACACAATTAATGTATCATGTTGGTCACATTGATGGGTTACAAAGACAGTGGGTGGCTCTGCAAGAAATGTGGGCTTAGGGAGTGGATTTCCAAAGTGCTTGTGCATGTGGCAGAGTAAGTAGGTAAATTCCCTTGGGTCTTGGCCTCTGGAGGGTCAGCCTCTGAAATAAATCCCATATATTTACTTTGGTCTTCAAAATGCTAATTAGACTTTCTTGTCATATCCTGCTCCTCAATCTTTTTAGCCTACACACCACCCAACTTGACTCTCGATCTTCCCTAACAGTGATTCATGTGCTAATCTCATCTTCCTGATGGACTGGAAAACAATAACAAGTAATTTTTATGGAGTGTTTACTCTGGCTTCCCTAATAGCTCAGTTGCTAAAGAATCTGCCTGCAGTGCAGGAGACCCCAGTTTGATTGCTGGGTTGGGAAGATCCCCTGGAGAAGGGATAGGCTACCCATTCCAGTATTCTTGGGCTTCCCTTGTGGCTCAGCTGATAAAGAATCTGCCTGCAATGCGGGAGACCTGGGTTTGAAAGATCTGGAGAAGGGAGAGGCTGTATTCTGGCCTGAAGAATTCCATGGATTGTATAGTCCATAGAGTCACAAATAATTGGATACGACTGAACAAATTTCACTTCACTTTACTCTGTGCCTGGTACCTTGCAAATGCTATCATATTTAGTCCTCTCATAGCAACCCTTCAAGGTATGTACTACTTTTATCCCCAATTTATAGATGAGGAATCTAAAGAATAGTAACTTGCTCAAGGCCACATGACTAGTATGTTCTAGAGCTAGGATTTTGGCTGTGATTCTAGGGCACAGGCTCTCAATTACTGTGTTATACCACACTCAACTCAAATAATAATAGCTAACCTTTTGACCAAACATGTGCTAAGTTTTTCATATATATTAACTCACTAATCCTCTTAAAATTCTGTAAACTAGATTTTATTATTATCCCTGATTTTCAGAAAATGAAACTGGGGCACAGAGATGTTGAATAACTTACCAATTCACACCATTAAACGATTATAGACAGAAGCAGTCTTTGGTCACAAAGTGATCTGACTGCAGGGTCTACACTCTGAATCACTCTCCTATATTACCTTCTGGGCTTCCCTGGTGGTTCAAATGGTAAAGAATCTGCCTGCAATGCAGGAGACCCAGGTTCAATCCCTGGGTCAGGAAGTTCCCCCTGGAGAAGGGAATGGCAATCCACTCCAGTATTCTTGCCTGGAGAATTCCATGGACAGAGGAGTCTAGCAGGCTATAGTCCATGGCATTGCAGAGTCATACACAGCTGAGCAACTAACACACACACTACCTTCTAGTATACTATACTGGGCCAAGGCAGGGAATGTCAAAGAGTGAGGTATGTCCATCTGGGGAGAGAATGGGGAGGTAGTGGGAGCCACTATTCACTATCTGCTAATTGTTACATGTGGGAATGTAAGCACGGTGTCCTCAGAGCTGCCAGTTTTCAAAAGAGAAGCCCCAAATCTGGAACTTTACATGAAATTTCCTTATTTTAAATATTGGCAACAAATTCCAACTTTTAAAAAGCAGCATTCTAGATTACAGGAAAATCTGTTGATAAGAAATCTTAAATTATAGATAAAGATATTTAATTCACAGACTTAGAAAATATTTGAATGCTTCTTATAAACACTCTCATGGCTCACCTATAAAGAATCTGCCTACAAATAAAGGAGACTCAGGCCAGGTTCAATTCCTGAGTCAGGAAGATCACCTGGAAAAGGAAATGGCAACCCACTCCAGTATTCTTGCCTGGAGAGTTCCATGGACAGAGGAGCCTGGTGGGCTACAGTCCACTGGGTCACAAAAGAGTTGGACACTACTTAGTGACTAAACAACAATAACATATGAACACTGCCAATTCTAGATACTGTTGTTCAGTGTAAGGACTTCCTATTTTCTCTGTTAATTCTCAGTGTTGATAAAAAATTGACTCCCTCCCTGATTTCACTGGTAGCAAATCAGTTTAAATGATGGTTTATTTACATTTTAGAGTTTAATTCCTTAGCAATGCTGTAAGATTGTTGGAAGAAAAATGTAGGCACACAGAGTTTACTACACCAAGGACAAATGTTAAATTCTCTTATCTTTTCCCCAAATGTGGATAGTTGTATGTAGAAATAAATATACATTTATGTAAACTTTGATTGCAGTGAACAAAACACACATATTATGCCACACACATGGGGGTGCGCCTGTACAACACATCTGTGAGCCACATCTGATCAGTGGGCTGCCAGATCCCAACCTCTGAGTTAGGAAATGCATCATTTTTTCCCCTGCCTGCAGTTCCTAGCCCATTACTGGGTTTATAGCAGGCACTGACTAAAGGCATATTGCTCTTGTGTGTTCTTGTCCTTGTCTCAAACCTGATGACCTCTCTCAGGCCATGTCTGTCAATTTCCACTAAGAGAATTTCCTTGCTGTTTTTCTGAGCTGGCACCTAGTTTTTCTTATTTGTAGGGCATTTCCAAATCAATTGGAAGGGGCTTGCGATCTATCCTCTGAAGAAGTTGTTTCCATAAAACATTTCTCAAAACAAAAGAACAAGTGAAGGTGGCCTGGGGGTTTCCAATCCTGGCTGGATATTAGTCACCTAGAGATCTTTTAATAATGCTGATTTTAGAGTTCCAGACTCAAATTCTGACTTAAATCATCTGTAGTGGGACCCTGGGCATCAGCTTTTTTAAATAAAAGCTCCCCTGTTATTATAATCTGCAGCCAGAGTTGAAAACTGATCCAGCTGATGAATATATGTTTGTCAAAAGGTCCCAAATGTCCACTCTGGGACTTGATAGACTACTTTCTCCTTCACTAAAATAAGAGAGTTTTGTAACGTCAGATGAGGGTCATCATATCTTTATGTATTTTTTTTTTTTTGGTCATAAACCAGACTACTGTTGTGTCTAGTTCTGTAGTGGCTGTGTAAAAAGGCAAGAACATGGGCTAAAAGGTATGTATTTGATATTGAAGAGGGTGTGGCAGGTAGTAGTAGCTTCTGAAATGGCTCCCAAGGATCTTCTCCACTTTTATGGGGGCTAGACCTGGTGACTTCTTTCTAACAAATATGATACGGCAGAAGCAATAGGATTTCCCTTCTATGATTAAGTTATAGAAGGTTGTAACCTCCATCTTGCTGGCTCTTTCTCTTTGGCTCTATTTGCTTGCTCCGATGTAACAAGTTGCTGATCTAGGGGAAGTCCATATGACAAGAAAATGAGGGGAGTTCCCAGTGAGGAACTGAGGCCTTCAGTACAAAAGCCTATGTACTAATTGCAGCCCTAACCAACACCTTGGTTGCAGCCTTTTAAGAGACCTTGAGCCAAAGGAACTGCCTAAGCCATGCTTAGGTTTCTGACCCATGGTGAAATTATAAATTTCTGCTGTTTTAAGCCAGTAAGTTTTGGAATAATTTGTTATACAGCAATAGAGAACTTACAGAGGGGATGATGAGGGATTCTGTTTACAGTAGGAGATTAAGAAGTGATTCCCCAACTTCAGCATACGTTGAATTTCCTTGGGTAGCTTAATAAAATGCATATTCTTAGGCTCCACCCTCAGAAGCTTTCAATTCACTTGATCTGAGGTGAGGCTTAGGAATATGCATCTATATCGCACACCCTAGATGTTTCTGATGCAGGTGTTTTTTGGAATTACATTTCTAGAACTACCAGCCAGGAAGTGGAGTCAGCCTTTGGAGAGGCAGAGAAAATGCTGGAGGACCAGTGATTGCTAAGGGGGTACTGGACCAGTGGAGCAGGATTTCTGGAAGGCTTTTGTATCAATTGGGGCTTATCTGGTGGCTCAGATGGTAAAGAATCTGCCTGCAATTCAGAAGATATGGATTCAATCCCTGGCTTGGGAGGATCCCCTGGAGAAGGGAATGGCAACCCACTCTAGTATTCTTTCCTGGAGAATCCCCATGGACAGGGGAGCCTGGTGGATTGCAGTCCATGATGTCGCAAAGAGTCAGACACAACTGAGTGACTAACACTTTTTTTAAAAATTAATTAGGTGACATGTTGAAAGTAGTACTGAACTTTGAACTAAAAGAAGCCTTGTTGAAATTCTGCCATTTGCAGCAATGTGGCCGAACCTAGAGAATATTATGTTTGGTGAAATACATCAGACAGAGAAAGACAGATGCTATATGATATCACTAATATGTGGAATCTTAAAAAAAAAAAACAATACTAGCAAATGTGTCTGCAAAACAAAAGCACTCACGCACAGACAAGGAAAACAAACTAATGGTTACTAAAGAGGAGTAGGGAGAGCAGAGGGACAAACTAGAGGTAGGACATGTACAAATCAACATGTATAAAATATATAAGCAACAAGGATATATTCTATAGCATGGGGAATTATAGCCATTATCTGGTAATAATTTATAATCTGCAAAAATACTTACACTTAAAACTAATATAAAGCTGTGAATCAGTTATACTTCAAAAATAATAATAAGATAAAAGAAGCCTTGGAAGTCAGAAGATTAGTCCAATGATGGTATACTAGATGAGTTGGAAGGGAGAGACACTAGAATCAGGGGCCAGGGTAGCATGAGGTGATAAAAGCCTGGACACAGGATGTTGGAATTGGGGACAGGGAGGAAAGGCATGAGGCATATTTTAAAGGAAGTTTTGAAGGACTTGATCACTGACAATAGAGATAGGATCTGAAAAAGAGAGATTTCAAGCCTGAGCAACTGGAAAAAATGTGCCATTGGCAGAGCTGAGAAGTTGAGAGAAGGTCTCAGATTTAGGGGCTGTATCTCTCCTAGAACAATTTGACCTGAGAAGTTGAGTTGATTAGCAAAGGGTGCAATTGGAGGCTGGGAATGAACCTATATAAGTTGAGATAGAGGTGACTCCCTGCCCACTGTTGGATAAATGTCATCACCTATTGGTGGTGCGGGGCTTCTGTGGTGGCTCAGCTCATAAAGAATCTACCTGCAAGGCAGGAGACCCAAATTTGATCTCTGAGTTGGGAAGATCCCCTGGAGAAGGAAATGACAACCCACTCTAGTATCCTTGCCTGGAGAATTCCATGGATAAAGGAGCTTGTGGGCTATAGTCCATGGAATCACCAAGAGTCAGACATGACTGAGAGACTAATTGTGTATGCATGCACACATGCATGCACACACACACACACAATTGGTGATGGGAGACTGGCCTAGATGTAGCCTTGCTCTCCTCTGCTTTGAGCCTAGCCTTAAGCTGAGGTAGTATTCTGAACTGCAGGGACTTGGTACTCACCTATCTGTCAGTCAGACCACAGAGTTGCCCCAAGTTGGTGCCACCTGAATGGTATACACTGACAAAGTCCAGCTATTCAGAGAGGGAAGCATGATATTGGGCCTCCTTCAGGTGAGAACCTCTCTGTGGAGGTGAGGCTAGAGATCCTGTGAAATGAGTCACTTTTTTTTTTTAATTCTTCTACTGTACTTATTTCCTACTTGGCTCTATCCTTACAAAGCTGGTCTAGTCAATGCTAGGGAGCTGAGAGAGGAGAGTTCACACCAGTATTTCTGACAGGTGTGTTATGGATAGAAAGAATCTGTTTCAGGTTACACTGTAAGAGATGAAGGCCTGAGCCGCTGCCAGACATTTCAGTGGCTGAGGCCTGAGTAGCGGCTTTGTACAAGTTGCCAGCCCCGGTCTGCTGTAGCAGTTTAAAGGGAACTGCTGTCTCAGAAGCTGTGGCCCTTTCATCACATTAATTCTGATTGAGCAGTCCTCACACTGCTTCACAGGGGCCAAAGATATGGCTATCCCAGAGACGAAGACTAGCCCTGAATGAAATATTCTGGGCCCCAACCTGACGTGAATTGATTGCCATCCTCAAAAGATTGTCAGAACTAATCCCATTGTGCCTTACTTCCCAAGGCTCTCTGGCCACTGCTCACCCTCATACTGCCCTGTTCATTTTCTGTTCAGGCACAAGTCACTTCCTTCCATCTCCTCCCATGCCCTTACTGTGAAAGTGAAAGTGTTAGTCGCTCAGTTGTGTCTGACTCTTTGTGACCCCATGGAATTTTGCCTACCAGGCTCCTCTGTCCATGGAATTCTCCAGGCAAGAATACTGGAGTGGGTTGCCTTTACTGTGCCTTCTAGAAATGCCTCTCTGTGAAGGCCAAAGTACTTATATCTTTAACTTCTTATCAGGGCATGTCGTCAGCCTCCTGCCATAACTGGAACCTTAGCTGCCTCATAACCATGTGTCCCAGGAGGTGAGGTTGGGGCTCTCATGTCTCCCCCACATCCCTTTAGGATTATTGTTCTCTCTTCCTCCCACGAAAGTGCATTCCTCAACTCTCTTCATTGCTGTCGGCCACCAACCTTCTGATTACACCCCCTCATTTATGGCAGACCTGGATTGTGACTTATTCTCTTCCTCTCCTTCTTCTCATCATTGTTGAGGACTTTCAGATTGTTGTGTCAAAGATGTCAGAGCATTACTTGCCCCAGGGGGCTTTTGTTTTAGAAAAGTCTTAGTTATTGGAAATTTCCAGATGAATTGTCCAAGAGTGGAGGACTTTGAGAGTGGGAGGAGAAGAGAGTGGACCAGCTGTGGTGTGTACTGGACACAGGATGGGGAGGGAGGCAGTGACCCAGTGTGTCTGGGATCTGTGCCTTGATTCTTCTACCTCCCAGCAGCCCAAGGGATGTGGTAGACAGTCACTTTGGTGGAGTTGGGGTTACCTCTAGGCTTTGTTGTTCTTTCCACCCATCTGGGCTGCATCATCTGGCCTGCAGGATCTTAGTTCCCTGACCACGGACTGAACCCATGTCCCCTACATTGTAAGCACAGAGTCTTAACCGCTGAACCGCCAGGAAAATCCCTGGCCATTGTTCTTGGTGACCTCAGTATTCACATGGACGATCATGGCCTTTCACTTCCTTGATCTCTTCACTTCAATTATCTTTTCCTCTATCCACCTCAGTGA
This sequence comes from Dama dama, assembly GCF_033118175.1. Lineage (NCBI taxonomy): Eukaryota > Metazoa > Chordata > Mammalia > Artiodactyla > Cervidae > Dama > Dama dama. The sequence goes on from NC_083714.1 coordinate 58,250,913, forward strand.
CCCACCTGCTTTGTCATACATCTTTTTCACTAGCAGAAACTGCATTATTTTATAAATCTTGACTTCCACTGCTGCAGTTCTTCAGCCTTATCGGGTTAGACCTCTAATCCATTGATTCCCACTACATTTTCTCTGTCAGCCCCTCATTGTTTATATTTACCTCCTTCCCCAGCTTAGAGTCCATTGGTAGTATCATTATTATTGCATTCCTTTTCCCTTTATTTTAGTTTCCCTAAGCTGTCATATCCTAACCCTTCACTATCCTTTGCTTTCCCCTCATCTCCTTTTCCTTGTAGCTGAGATTTTCACTACTTGGCTGACTCTCATCACTCATCATGGACTTCAGATGGACTCCTGACACTTCCATGACTTTTATTACCTTTCTTTAGTGAAGGTTTTTGGATGACAATTCTCTGAGCTGACCTCTTCCTTCTCTTCTCAGACCTCCCTCTGCCACCCCTCCTTCCTTCTCATATTCACTGATGACCTTACCTCACATGACACTGAGTAAACAAAATCTACAAAATGGGAACATTGTCATCTCCTCACCACTAAATCTACCCTCCTAATGACACCTAAAGTCATTGTCCTTTCCCTTTTTAAAATGGAGAAAATGTCCATTCTTCTGATAGGAGAAGGTGCTCCTATCAGAGACTAATGCCTTCTAGATTGTCTCTAATCTTGCTTCCAATGAGGACGTGGTTTCTTCCTCTCTTTTGTGCATTATTGACTTCTCCCTCTCTTCTGGTCTTTTGCACAATCAACCATATTATACAACCTGTTGTCAAAATAAAACTAAACAATAACCTTTCCCTTCACATCCTCCTCTAGCTACCATCCCATTTCCCTATATCTCTTCACAGCCTAGGTTCTTGAAAGATTTGTCTGTCCAAGCTCTTCTTACTCACATCTTTGTTGTTGCTCTGTTGCCTAGTCTGTCCAACTCTTTTTGACCCCATGGAATGCAGCATGCCAGGGCGCCCTGTCCCTAACCATCTCTTTGAAGTTTGCTCAAGTTCATGTCCATTGCATTGGTGATGTCATCCAGCCATCTCATCCTCTGACACCCTTTTCTGCTTCTGCCCTCGACCTTTCCTAGCATCAGGGACTTTTCCAATGAGTCCTCTGTTTGCATCAGATGACCAAAATGCTGGAGCTTTAGCATTAGTCCTTCCAGTGAGTATTCAGGGTTGATCTCCCTTAAGATTGACTGGTTTGACATCCTTGCTGTCCAAGGGACCTTCAGGAGTCTTCTCCAGCACCAGAGTCTGAAGGCATTGATTCTTTGCCATTCTGCCTTCTTTACAGTCCAGCTCTCACAACCATATGTGACCACTGGGAAGACCATAGTCTTGATTATATGGATCTTTATCGGCAGAGTAATGTCTCTGCTTTTCAACACACTGTCTAGGTTTGTCATCGCTTTCCTGCCAAGAAGCAATCGTCTTCTGATTTCATGGCTGCAGTCACCATCCGCAGTGATTTTAGACCCCAGGAAGAGGAAATCTGTCACTACTTCCACCTTTCCCCCTTCTATTTGCCATGCAGTAATGGGGATGGATGCCATGATCTTATTTAAATATTTAGTCTTGAGCCAGCTCTTTCACTCTCCTCCTTCACCTTCATCAAGAGGCTCTTTAGTTCCTCTTTGATTTCTGCCATTAGAGTGGTATCCTCTGCATATCTGAAGTTGTTGATGTTTCTTCTGCCTATCTTGATTCTGGTTTGTAACTCATCCAGCCCAGCATGTCTCATGATGTGCTCATCTTATGGGTTAAACAAACAGGGTGACAGCAGACAGCCCTGTCCTACTCCTTTCTCAATCTTGAACCAAACACTTGTTCCATACAGGGTTCTGACTGTTGCTTCTTGACCTGCATACAGGTTTCTCAGGAGACAGGCAGGATGGTCTTGTATTCCCATCTCTCTAAGAGCTTTCCACAGTCTGTCATGATCTACACAGTCAAAGGCTTTAGCATAGTTGATGAAACAGAGATAGATGTTTTTTTCTGAAATTCCCTTTCTTTTTTCTATAATCTGACGAATATTGGCAATTTGATCTCTGGTTCCTCTTCCTTTTCTGAATCCATCTTGGACATCTGAAAGTGCTTGGTTTGCATAAGGCTGAAGCCTAGAATGCAAGATTTAAAGCATGACCTTACTAGCATGGGAGATAAGTGCAATTTTCAGATGGTTAGCACATTCTTTAGTACTGTCTTTCTTGGGAATTGGGATGAGGATTGACCTTTTCCAGTCCTGTGGCCACTACTGGGTCTTCCAGATTTGCTGATATAATGAACGCAAAACCTTGATCACATCCTCCTTTGGGGGTTTGAGTAGTTCTGCTTGAATTTAATCACATCCACTAGCTTTATTAACAGGAGTGCTTCTTAAGGCCCACTTGACTTTGCACTCCAGAATGTCTGGCTCTGGTTGACTAACCACACCATCATACTAATCCAGTTCATTAAGATCTTTTTTATACAGTTCTTCTGTGCATTGTTTCCATCTCTTCTTGATCGCTTCAGCATCTACTAGGTCTGTACCATTTTTATCTTTTATTGTGCCCATCTTTGGGCAAATGTTCCCTTGATGTTTCCAATTTTCCTGAAGAGATCTCTAGTCTTTCCCCTTTTGTTGTTTTCTTCTATTATTAAACACTGTTCATTGAAGGCCTTCTTTTCTCTTCTAGCTATTCTTTGAAACTCTGTGTTTAATTGGATGTACCTTTCCCTTTCTCGCTTGCTTTTTGCTTCTCTTCATTCTTCCTCTATTCATAAAGCCACCTCAGATAACCACTTTGCTTTCTTGTTTTTCTTTTTCTTTGGGATGGTTTTGTTCACCACCTACTGTACAATATTATGGGCGTCTGTCCATAGTTCTTCAAGCACACTGTTATCTAGATCTTGTCCCTTAAATTTATTCATTACCTCTACTGCGAATTCATACAGGATTTGTTTTAAGTCATACCTGGCTGGACTACTGTTTTTCCTGGTTTTCTTTAGTTTAAGCCTGAATTTTGCTATAAGAAGCTGATGATCTGAGCCACAGTCAGCTCCAGGTCTTGTTTTTGCTGACTGTATACAGCTTCTCATTCCATCTTCAGCTACAAAGAATGTAATTGATTTGATTTCGGTATTGACCATTTGGTGATGTTCATGTGTAAAGCCATCTCCTGCGTTGTTGAAAAGGAGTATTTGCTATGACTAGTGCATTCTCTTGGCAGAATTCAGTTAGCTTTTGCCCCGCACATCTTATTCCCCCTTACACCTTCTCCAACCTGGCTTCAGTCTCCAACTGACTATATTTTGCTTCCATGTAGGTTTGAGAATCAAGCCTATGGGCAGCTCAGACTGTAGCTTCAGAGTCTATTATAGTGCAAACACATGAGGAAACTAAGGGTCAGGTTAAATGACTTACCTAAGATCATACAGTAGCTACACTGGGATTGAATCCAGGTGCGCCAAATTTTAGGAGCCTATGCAGCAGCATTCTTGTCATTAATCATGCCTCATCTTGCTCTGCCGATCTAGTTTAGGCTTATCACAGTGAATTGTAATTATTTGTTGATGTGTCTCTTTCTCCATTAGATTATGATTTCAATGAAAAGAACAAAGCTTAGAACACATAGTAGGTGTTCAAGAAATGCTTAATTGAGTGAATGAAGGAATGCTGTTACATGAGCTCTTCTGTTCTTTTTTTCTTTTTTTGGTGGGGGTGGGTCCCAAGCAGTGATGGCTTACTGCTGGTCACTACTTTCTCTTTAATATAATCATAGAATCATGAAATTTTAGAGCTGTAAGGGACCTTAGAGATCAGGGAATTAAGATCCATAGGGGTTAAGTAACATACCCAAGGTCACTTGGCTAGTTAGTTGCAGTCTGGTACTCTTCCCATGCTACCTTCAATAGGTGTTAATGCTCTCTCCCTTCTTCCACATTCTCTTTTTCAACCTAAATAATTCCAGTACCAGCCAGCTTGTAGATGGCAGAATGTCAGTAGAAGAACACATTGTGAATGTGATGGGCAGCTGATGCAGTGCTTTTTAGTGTTAATGAACACTTTCCTCCTTGGTTTGAGCAGGTGCCTGCTAGCTACTTTGGTTTCAGTTCAAAATACACTTTTCATGAGCTCCTGTCTACATTATGTTCCTCTTAGTGCTTTGGTTATTTTAATGAGTTTTTCTTATCTCCTATTTATAAAACCAGACCTACTTTCTGATGTTTTGTTGTTATTGTTTTTTAATAACTCACATTCCCAAGTGTTGTTCCTTTTTGATTGCTCTTTTCCTTTTATACTTTTAATGTTTGTGTGCTTGGAGTTGTGCAGTGCATTTTAAAATGCAATCTTGTTGCTTGCTAATGTAGTGCTAGAGTAATCAGTTTTTTTATAGGGAAGGATAAGCTAACTGGAAACCTTAACTAACCAGAACCTACAGTGTGAAGTTGTGAAAGTAGCAAGTAGCATAGTCTCTAAAATCAGGCCGAGTTGTATTTAAATCCTGGCTTTACTGTCTATCCATCTATCTGCCTATTTATCCTGTTGATTGATCTCCCCTTATTCTTTTATCTAACTGACATAGTTTTTATAATGTTATTAACATAGCATTATATTAGTTTCAGATGTACAAGGTAATGATTTAATATTTGTATATATTGCAAAATAATCATCATAGTAAGTACAATTAACATTTTACTACTTAATTGTGTGACCTTGGGCAGATCGCTTAACCTCTTTGCATGTTTCCATCTTTAAAAGATAGCTGTAATAATATGACTATCTCATAGAGCAGATGTAAAGATTAAATGAAATAATATGTAGACCTAGGTTTAAAAATCCCCATTATGTCACATATTGACTATGTAATGATCTCAGTAAAGTTATATTTAACTTCTCTGAGCTTCAGTTTTCTTCTCTGTAAAATGGGCATTGTTACCAGTTGGCATTTGCTGCATAATATACCACCTCAAAAGGTGGATTTTGTTTTGTTTTGTTTTTTTGGCTTAGCACAACAGAAATTTATTTTCTCTGAGTTCTGGAGGCAAGAAGCATGAAATCAGTTTCACTGTGCCACAATCTGCAGGGTTATGCTCCTTCCAAGAGCTTCTACCAGATAGTCTCTTGTTGCTTTTTCCAGCTTCTGGTGGTGACTGACATTCCCTGGCTTGTGGTCACATCACTCCAATTTCTGCCTCTGTGATCACACTGCCTACTCTTCTTCTCTCTCAGATATCCTTAAGCTGCCTCTTATAAAGCTGCTTGTGGTTGCACTTACACAAGGGCCCACTTGGGTAATCTGGCACAGTTTCAAAATCTCCAGATCCCAAAAGGTAGTGGTTTAAAACAACCATTTATTTGCTCATGATTCTGTGAGTTGGTGGTTTGGACTGCACTCAGCTGGGACTGTCTCTGCTTTGCGTTTGTCCTCTGGGTTCACTCATCCATTTATGTCAACTGATCTCACTTGTGTGTCTGGTAGCTGGCTGGTTGTCAACAGGGGTGATGGAAGTAAGTGGGCTGTGTGTCATTCATTACGTGGCAGACACTGGTCTAGCCCATTCACCTGGTGAGTGAGGGTGGCTAAGAGCATCAAGAGAGCAGACTCAATGTGCAAATACTTTTCAAGTCTTGACTTACATTTGCAATTGCCTCATTGGTCAAAGTAAGTCATGTACTCAAGCCCAGAGTAGGTGTGGGAAGATACTGAGCAAGGACACGGATACAGGGGAAGGGATTGATTATTGTAGCCATTTTTCCCCAGACAATCTGTCATAGACTTGGTAATACCTGTTTTCTAGGATCTTTGTGAGAATTGGAGGTAATGCACATCAAGGACTGAGTGAAGTGACTGGTATACTAGATACTCAGCAAATGACAGCTAAAATGTATTATATTGTACCTGACATATGTCATGTATGTAGTTAAGGAAAGTTTTCTTTTATGTCCACTCTCCTTCCCTCATTACTTGGCTATTAGAAGAAAACTATGATCCAAAAAACCCCACAAAAACAAAAAAAATTAGCAAACAAACCCACATGAATGATTTTAAATTTAATTGAGTTTTTCTAAATTAAACAAATATCCACAACAAAACACCAAGTGAAAAATAAATTCCCAGACCCAAAGTGACAGGATTTGGGTACTGAGAAAATTTTATTATTGTACTTTCTCCACCCCTAACCATAAGGTCTATGACTCTGAGGCCATACAGGATACTGGGTCTTCAAAGAAAAAAAAAATTATTATAGTGACCAAGGCAGTGAAGAGGGCACAGACATTTAACAAAGAATTTCTACACCTGGAAGTTGAACCAAACAAGTTTTGGGATTAACTCTGTTTTCCAAACAGTTACATTGAAATACTTGAATCCTTGAGTTAGAAGGGACTTCAGAGACCTTTGCATTTTAGACCCTCTGTTCCTCCTCAGTAGTTCTCAAACATTTTGATCTTAGGGCTACTTTATAGTCTTAAAATTATTGAGGACCCCAAAATGCTTTTATTTCTGTGTTTTATATCTGTCATACTTACCATATGAAAACTTTAAGCTGAGAAAAATTAAAAAATACAAGAGTATACAGCATTTATTAAGTTTGGCAAAACAACGATTCATCATATATCACATAGCTTCTGGGAAATTCCACTATACACTTATAAGATAATGAGAGTGAAAAAAATAATGGCTTAGAGTTATTATAAAAATGGTTTTGACTTTACTAAACATCTGAAAGAGTTTCAGGGACTCCCAGAGGGTCCATGGACCATACTTTGCAAATTATTGCTCTACAGTCTCCCTGTCAGAGAACATGAAAGTGAAAGTCACTCAGTCGTGTCTGACTCTTTGCGACCCCACGGGCTATACAGTCCATGGAATTCTCTAGGCCAGAATACTGGAGTGGGTAGCCTTTCCATTCTCCATGGGATCTTCCCAACCCAGGGATCAAACCCAGGTCTCCCGCATTGCAGGCAGATTCTTTACCAGCTGAACCACAAGGGAAGCCCAAGAATACTGGAGTGGGTAGCCTATCCCTTCTCCAGCAGATCTTCCCAAACCAGGAATTGAACCAGGGTCTCCTGCATTGTAGGTGGATTCTTTACCAACTGAGCTATCTGGAAAGCCCCCCTGTCAGAGAGGAGTTGCTCAACTGAAAACTTTGGAGGCAGTATGGTATAGTGAAAAGGCTCCATGTTGGGACAGATGACATTAATTTCCTCACCTATGAAATGGGGATGATAATATGATAATAATTAAATCTACCTTATGTAGTTGTGAAGTTTAGACAAAATGAAGCAATGCACCTAACTTCTATTAAAGGCCTTATACAAAACCTAGCATATATCAGGCTCTCAGTGAATGTCAGTCCTCCTATCACTGAAATAAATATCAAGTAGTTCACTGCCTTGTTAGGCAGCTTATTCAGGCTCTGGATTTTGGACATTTCCTCCTCCTGCCTCTCTGTGATTTCTACACAATAGCTCAAGTGTTTATTCCTTTGTATAGAATGAGGGAAAGCACTTAAGTTTTAGATAAAAACAGTCGTGGCACCTTTAGTTCTTCTTTCTTATAAGCTACATTATGGTTGTCAGATTATCCTTATCACTTTGTCTCTGGATGCAGAGGCTTATACAACAAATATTTATGGAGCACATAAATGCTGTGCTCCATTTTTTTCACCAGTAGTGAAAAAACAAATAGATAATCCTTTTGTTTTCTTGAGGCTTATATTCTAAGTGTCGGAGACCGACCACATATAGTAGGCAAGTAAATAACAGATGCAATAGGTCCTACGATGGACAACAATGCAAGGTAGGGAATAGCAAGTGATGGGGAAATTCTCTTTTAGGTAGAGTGATCACATAAATGCCTCTCTGAGGAAGTAGTGTTTGAGTAGAGACCTGAATAAAGAAGGAGGGCAAATCAGGATGAGGAAAAAGTTGGTGCGAAAGTTGAATTTTATTCTAATCCTGATTGGAATCTATTTGAAGATTTTAAGTAGGAAAATGGAATGCTTTAAGTAGGAAAATGAATTATATTTTAAAAAGATCTGTCATGTCATTGTGTGGAGAATAGACTAGGGGAAAAGAATAGAAGTAGAGAATGTAGTTAAGCAATTCTTAAAATAATCCAGACCAGAGGTGATGGTAGTGGTGGGTGAGTGAGAAGTTAAGTAGTGGTGAGAAGTTAAGCTGGGGTAGAAGGCAGAGCCAGCAGGGTTTGTTGATGGATTGAATTATGTGAGGAACAAGGAGGGATCAGGGATATTGTCCTAGAGTTTTGGCCTGGATACCAAGATAAGAGGTAGTGCCATTTACTAAAATGTGGAACACTGAGTGAGGAACAAGGTGGAGAGATAGGATCAAGAGTAATATTTGGGCTATATGTTAAATTTGAGTTGCCTATTAGACATTCCTATGGAAATATGGAGTGAGTAATCTGGAGCTCAGGGGAGAGTCTGGGCTGAAGTTTGCCATTTGGGAGTTCTCAGTCTATAAATTGACAAGAGATAACATTCAAGAATTGAGCCCTAGAGCACTCCAATGTTTGGAGGTTGGGAAGATGGGAAAGTACCAGTAAGTGAGTCTGAAAAAAAAGGTGGCTGAGACATAGGAGAAAAAAAAACTCATAGAAGTCAAGTTATGTTTCAGAAAGAATGAATGATAATTGAGGCAAATGATGCTGAGAAATTTAATAAGATATGAGGAATAAGAGCTTACTTTTCGCTTTGGCAAGATGAAGGTCTCTGGTGACCTTGATTAGAGTGCTGTCAGTGGCATGGAGACACAAGCCTGTTTTGAGTGGGTTGAGGAGAGAAGAGAGAATGAGAGTTGAAGATGTAGAGACAACCCTATAGACAACTATGGTGAGGAATTTTCCTATAAAGAGGAGAATAGAAATTGTGAGGTAACTGGAGGTGGATATGTGGTCAAAGGGTTTTATTGTTTGTTTAAGGAGGGAGATTTTGTAGCACTTTAATATGCTGGTGGGAATGATCCATTAGTGTACTGATGGAAAGAGAAGTTGGTGACATTGGAGAGAGAGGGGTTAACTGCAGAATGTTTGAATAGCTGACTGTGAAAGAGGTTCTTTGAAAAATTGAAAGGACCAGCCTTATGGGAATGTGTAAAATTCCTCCTTAGTAATAAGGAAGAAGTCAGGGTATATGGATAGTGATGCAGATGAGTTAATAGACTTGGTGAAGATGAGGCAGTTCTCTTCTGATTGTTTATATTTTCTCCATGAAATAATCAGCTGAGAATTATGAAGGGGGGTTGTTTGGAGGTTTCATGGGGGAGGAGAAGCATGAAACAGATGAAATAGTTGCCTTGGAGAGAAGGAAGTGAACTGACTAGGAACATTTAGAATTGTCAGACATTACTGAAGGCTCACTTAAGATTTCTGGTCAAATTAAATTTAAAGTGGAACTATTCTGCTGCATAGGTGGAGTTGTTCTTAACTAGGATTAGGATGGAGGGAGTACAAGGACACCTGCATTTGCAGATATATACAAGGTAGTGGATGTAATGATGGAACCTGGGATTTAGCTGGGTAGTGTGGGAAGTGAAGTTATGAAAGGACAGATGGACAGTGAGGGTAGTAGAATCCATGGCTGGCAGATAGAGGTTATGTGGCAGAGACAGGCTTTGAAACTGAAATGATGGAGTTGATGCAGTTATTATTGGGCAGGACAACATCTAGAGTATGACCATTTTAGTATTTGGCTGGGCTTGGATGATGGGAAATAAAAGGTTGTATGAAGTGACTTCAAGGGATTGGCTATATCCACCAGTAGATATTAAAATCACAGGAAAAGTGGTGGAAGAAGAAAACTGTGAGCCAGATGCTAACATTTCCAGTGAATGAATGAAAGAGAGTGACTAAGAAGTTGATTGAGGGCAGCAATAAGGAGGATTGGCATAGTCTGATGGTGAACACTTAAATTGGGTTGGGGTTTTTGAGGAGAGAGGGAGGAGAAATGTCCTGGAGGTGGCAAAGAGGTGGTAGGAGAATATTCTTCTATCTCCAGGTCCTGTGAGTGATAAGAAGGGTGTGGGAAAGAAAACATCCCCATCTGAGAGGACTGAATGGAAGGAGAGACTTCAGGAAATCCAGACTTCTTTTAGAACAAGAAACTGAATGAGAATGTAGAGGAATTTGCTGATGATTGGCTTTGCATTTCAGAGGCCATGGCAGGAGAGTTTGAGAGTTCATCAATAAGCAGGGTATTGAGTCAGATCAGGGAATATATGGAGGCTTAACAGGTTAAGAATCCAGATAATGATTCACGTTGGGAGGCTGGGACTTGTGGAGGTGACTGACATAAACAGGGATGGAAGATATGTTGGGATTAGTCCTGTTGGATTCTTAGGAGGAGGTGGGATGATCGGCATTAATTAGAGTCTCTTTCTGGGGCTGGTCTCTTGGCCACTTTGTATTGGTGAACTGAGGGAGAGGAGCTTACACCAGGACCACTTAATACTCCCTGGCCTCCCTTAACATTTTCTTTGGTCCTTTTCAAGCCTGGAGTAAGAGATTTATTAGGACTTTTCAACAATGATAGTACCTTGGGATCTTTAAGTTATGCACTCCAAGTCTCCATTGGTCCCTGTCAAGGCCACTTCAAATAAATATATGATCTAAAAAATGGTGTGCTTTATATGTAATGCAGTTTAAAGACAAATACCCTAGTCAGCCCTAGGCACCTTCCTACCAGATTGCTATACTAAAACCCCTTTCTTTTACCAGGACTTTCCAGGTGGCTCAGGCTTTCCTGAAAGCTCAGTTGGTAAGGAATCTGCCTGCAGTGCAGGAGACCCCAGTTCAATTCCTGGGTCAGGAAGATCCACTGGAAAAGGGATAGGCTACCCACTCCAGTATTCTGGCCTGGAGAATTCCATGGACTGTATAGTCCATGGGATCACAAAGAGTTGGACATAACTGAGTGATTTTCACTTTCCAGGTGGCTCAGTGGTAAAGAATCCACCTGCCAATGCAAGAGACACGGGTTTGATCCCTGGTTGGGAAGATCCCCTGGAGAAGGAAATGGCAACCCACTCCAGTATTCTTGCCTGGAAAATCCCACGGACAGAGGAGCCTGGTGGGCTATAGTCCATGGGGTTACAAAAAGTCAGACACGACTTAGCAACCAAACAAGAACAACAGCAATCAAAATTTCAGTCACACATAAAAGTAGATTCACATAATGAGCTCCCATATACCCCATGACCTAGATTTAACAGTTGTTAACATATGTCATCCCTGTTTCATTTATTTTATTCTTTTACTGAAATATCTTCAAGTAAATTACAGATATTGAGACATCTTATTCCTATACCTCAGTATCATAAGGCCTTTCTCTATAGAAATTCTGAAGCTGCCACTGCCTTTTAAAATGTGCCAAGAACCGGACAAGAGTGTTCCAGATGTGGACTGATCAATGAGTATTCAGAAAGAACAACTAGGCTCACTTTTTGTTCATGAAGATTATAATCTCTAAAATTAGTCATTTTATTATTATTTTTTTTTCTTTGAAAACTCTTACTTTATTTATTTATTTATTTTTTTTTATTTTTATTTTTTTTTAAATTTTATTTTTATTTTTTTTTTCCAGTGGGTTTTGTCATACATTGATATGAATCAGCCATGGATTTACATGTATTCCCAATCCCGATCCCCCCTCCCACCTCCCTCTCCACCCGATTCCTCTGGGTCTTCCCAGTGCACCAGGCCGGAGTACTTGTCTCGTGCATCCCACCTGGGCTGGTGATCTGTTTCACCATAGATAGCATACATGCTGTTCTTTTGAAATATCCCACCCTCACATTCTCCCACAAAGTTCAAAAGTCTGTTCTGTATTTCTGTGTCTCTTTTTCTGTTCTGCATATAGGGTTATCGTTATCACCTTTCTAAATTCCATATACATGTGTCAGTATGCTGTAATGTTCTTTATCTTTCTGGCTTACTTCACTCTGTATAATGGGCTCCAGCTTCATCCATCTCATTAGGACTGGTTCAAATGAATTCTTTTTAATGGCTGAGTAATATTCCATGGTGTATATGTACCACAGCTTCCTTATCCATTCATCTGCTGATGGGCATCTAGGTTGCTTCCATGTCCTGGCTATTATAAACAGTGCTGCGATGAACATTGGGGTGCACGTGTCTCTTTCAGATCTGGTTTCCTCAGTGTGTATGCCCAGAAGTGGGATTGCTGGGTCATATGGCAGTTCTATTTCCAGTTTTTTAAGAAATCTCCACACTGTTCTCCATAGTGGCTGTACTAGTTTGCATTCCCACCAACAGTGTAAGAGGGTTCCCTTTTCTCCACAGCCTCTCCAGCATTTATTGCTTGTAGACTTTTGGATAGCAGCCATCCTGACTGGCGTGTAATGGTACCTCATTGTGGTTTTGATTTGCATTTCTCTAATAATGAGTGATGTTGAGCATCTTTTCATGTGTTTGTTAGCCATCTGTATGTCTTCTTTGGAGAAATGTCTGTTTAGTTCTTTGGCCCATTTTTTGATTGGGTCATTTATTTTTCTGGAATTGAGCTGCAGGAGTTGCTTGTATATTTACAGATGGAGAAACATACCGTGTTCATGGATTGGAAGAATTAATATTGTCAAAATGGCTATTCTACCCAAAGCAGTCTATAGATTCAATGCAATCCCTATCAAGCTACCAACGGTATTTTTCACAGAACTAGACCAAAGAATTTCACAATTTGTATGGAAATACAAAAACCCTCGAATAGCCAAAGTAATCTTGAGAAAGAAGAATGGAGCTGGAGGAATCAACCTGCCTGACTTCAGACTCTACTACAAAGCCACAGTCATCAAGACAGTATGGTACTGGCACAAAGACAGAAATATAGATCAATGGAACAGAATAGAAGCCCAGAGATAAATCCACGAACCTATGGACACCTTATCTTTGACAAAGGAGGCAAGGATATACAATGGAAAAAAGACAACCTCTTTAACAAGTGGTGCTGGGAAAACTGGTCAACCACTTGTAAAAGAATGAAACTAGAACACTTTCTAACACCATACACAAAAATAAACTCAAAATGGATTAAAGATCTAAATGTAAGACCAGAAACTATAAAACTCCTAGAGGAGAACATAGGCAAAACACTCTCCCACATAAATCAAAGCAAGATCCTCTATGACCCACCTCCCAGAATATTGGAAATAAAAGCAAAACTAAACAAATGGGACCTAATGAAACTTAAAAGCTTTTGCACTACAAAGGAAACTATAAGTAAGGTGAAAAGACAGCCCTCAGATTGGGAGAAAATAATAGCAAATGAAGAAACAGACAAAGGATTAATCTAAAATTAGTCATTTTAGAGGCTGTGGCACACTATTGACTCAAGTGCATTTGTGATCAGCTGAACTTCCCCAGTTCTTTGCACATGAACTGCGGCTGTCAAGTCAGGCTTCCCCCATCTTAGTATTTATGTAATTGAATTTTTGTTGGTTTTAGCCTATTGAAAATATTTTGAATTGGAATTCTGCCCTCCAGTGAATTAGTTAATCTTTTCCTGCTTTGGTTCATTGGCAAAGTTGATCAGTAAACCTTCTATGTATTCATGCTACTTTCTAAAATGGATGCTTATGCTATCTCAAAATAGTGGAGACTGCAGTAAGATCATCTCAAGCATTATGAGTGGACTCTTTGTAGGGCAAATAATCTAAGTTAAGTGTTCTTGATTAAGGATTGAAATCTATTCTTCTTGACTATTCCAAGTCTCTGGTTTAACAGACTGGTGGTGTCTGAGTACAGTTTTCTAAGACATTCTAAATCATTCCAGAATAACATTTTACTATAAGCAAATCACCAAACAGTTTCTTTGTAGAGCCTTAGAAACACCCACATTGTTCACGGCAGCTAAATCCAGGGGTTGGTTTGGCTTTATGGAACTCCCTGGGTTTGCTTAGGTGACTTCTTAGTCAACTGTTCTCACAATGACACGGGGATCACTTTTTAAACCCAAGTGTGTGAGTGATCTGAATGGACAGCCCCTGGCTCTGCCTCATGCTTAGAAAATGAGACTGTACCAGGAACATTCATCAACTGCCAGACAAGTGATATTTTCTATAAATTTTCAAACTAGATATGTTATATTCCTAAACAGAAAGCACAGTCATGGCAATATTCATGGCCAAAATAGCAGATCAGTATGGTATAACTCCACATTCCTCAATATGGTTTCTGATTCTTACGTATTTGAGAATGCGAGTTCTCTGACAGCAGCCTTCATGGTGAGGCACTGTACATAGTAATTGAGACCATGGGTACTGGACCTTGACTATCTAGGTCTAAAGCCTGCCTCTACCACTTGTTGGCTGTGGAATTGGGGCTATTTATTTAACCTCGTGAGTGTGTGCTGTCACTTAAGTCATGTCTGACTCTTTGCGACCCTATGGACTGTAGTCCACCAGGCTCTTCTGTCTATGGGATTTCCCAGGCAAGAATACTGGAGTGGGTTGCCATGCCCTCCTCCAGGCAATCTTCCCCACCCAGGGATCAAACCTGCATCTCCTGCATCACAGGCAGATTCTTTCCTGCTGAGCCATCAGAGAAGCCCTTATTTAACCTCAAATAAGAGTAATTTCCTCATCTGTTAATGATAAAAATACTACATGCACCTCTTGTATACAGCAGTGTGAGGATTAACAGTGAAAAATGGGGCAATGTACCAAGCATTTAGTATATGTTAGCTACTACTATTTATCATGGTTCGATAGTTCTTATGGAGACCCAGGGTATTGGCTACCATTTGGTGCCACGTTCATGAAGTTCTTCATCTAGATTTAAATGCGCCTACTCTAGGAATGCTCTAGGCTGCCACATAGCCTACTGTATTTACCTTATCATCCTAATTTATATTCCTGTGCCTCCAGAGATCTGGGTAGAACAGTTTAAAGACATATGGAGAGAACTTAGATGTTTTCTACTTTGAGTAAGACAAAGTAGTTCCGGTCTCTTGATTGCTTGTTCTAAGTCTTTGGATTAGTTCCCATGGTGACTGACAACCACACCAATGTGTGAGGGGAAGAAACATATGAAATTCTACTTTTCTTCATATATGAATCTCAAGATACATTGCTTTCAGCATCCCAAAAATCACCTAGGAAATGATAGTGATCTCCCTTGTATATCCACTTACGTGGTAAGAAAATGACTTAAAAACAGTGACAAAATTTGACATAAGTAACTTGGAGAGATATTGAAAAGAAAAAGAGTTGACATGTATGCCCTTTTCTTATTTCTCACTCTAAGTTATGATGTTCCTTTGTAGTGATTGTTTTGAGGGGTAACTATTCTCTTGGTCAATAGGAGCGTACATCTTGTACTTTCTGTTACTAGACTTACTACTTTTGTTTTCTTGGAAAAGGTAATTCATTTTTTGAAATTTATAATATTTAGGTAATTTTACATGAATTGTAAAAATAGTATAGAGTGCTTCCACATACATATCACCTAGCTCTCCTAGGTGTTAGGTTTGCATATTATGTAACCATGGTATCATTATAAAAGGGTTTTCCTGGTAGCTCAGTGGTAAAAACTCCTCCTGCCAATGCAGGAGACACAGGTTTGATCCTTGGGACAGGAAGAACCCCTGGAAAAGGAAATTGTGACCCAGCCCAGTATTCTTTCCTGGGCAATCCCATGGACAAAAGGAGCCTGGCAGGCTACAGTCCATGGGGTCGCAGAGTCAGGCGTGACTTAGCAACTAACCAATTACAACAAACCATTAGAAAAACTAAGAAAATAACCATGGTAAAGTATCAGTAAAGATTTTACCAGTTTTTCTACTAATGTCCCTTTTCTGGTCCAGAATCCAATTGAGGACGTCACACTGAAGTTAGTTTTCATGTCTTCTTAATCTCCAGTCTGTGACAGTTCTTCAGTCTTTCCTTATCTTTCATGACTTTGAGACTTTTGAAGGATACTGGCTAGTTATTTTGTAGAAGATCACTCTACTGGGGCTTTTCCAATGTTTTCTCATGATTAGACTGAGGTTACGCATTATTGGAGAGGCTAACACAGTTGTGTGCCCTTTGTGCAGTCTATCGAGGGGACAGGATGTTGCTATACATTATGGGTGATAATCTTCACTTGGTTAAGGTGGTATCTATCAGGGTTCTCCACTATAAATTTACTATTTTTCCCTTTGTATTTAAGAATATTTGCAGGGAGATATTAGAAAGTATGAAAATATTCTGTTTATGCTTATGATTTGTCCACTAATATTAACATTCATCAGTTGATCTTGTCTACAGCAATTATTACAATGAAGTACTAATGGTGATTTTCTATTTCCCACATTCCTTATATATTTAATAATTGGAAAACTGGAATTCTTCTGTTAATAAGAATTGTCTCTACTTTTTGTTTATTTTACCAGCACAAACTAATAGATATTTATTTTATTCTTTGGGTTATATTCCTATATTTTTTAGTTTGCTGCTCAAATTATTCCAGCTTTGAGCAGTAAATTACTGGACTCTCTTTTAGGTTGGCTCCGGTGTTGAGCGTGCCCTTTATCTTTTTCAAAAGTGTTTCCTTATTTTCATCATCACAAGATGTACCAGGTTCATCTCTTTTCCCTACTCCAGCCCTGGAATCAGCCAACCTTTTGTTTAATGTGGAATGGCATTTCAAATCCATGATCTGTGCCTTACATGTACTTGCTATTGAGATATCACTGCTTCTGGGTCCTTTCGGTTGGTATAGATAGGAAATACATGTGCGTGTGTATATGCTAAGTCACTTCAGTAGCGTTCGACTCTTTGAGACCTTATGGACTGTAGCTCGCCAGGCTCATCTGTTCATGGGATTCTTCAGGCAAGAATACTAGAGTGGGTTGCCATTTCCTTCTCCAAGGGATCTTCCCAAACCGGGGATTGAAACCACATCTCCTGCATTGGCAGGTAGGTTCTTTAACACTGCTGCCACCTGGGAAGCCCCAGCTAGGAAATAATGCATGTACTAACTTATACATATACACATCTATATCTATTTCTGTGTCTATCTAGAGTACTTAAAAAAACTACGAGTCCACACTGATACCTATGACTCCAATGCAGCATGCAGGGTTCATTTTAGTCTTCTCCCTTTTCTTATTTGTACCTTTTTTTTCTGTGACACTGAGAAACCTGGTTCTCATTATCTACAATATATTTACTTAATTTTTCAACCCTAGTATATTTATAAGGTAGTTTCAGAATCCTTAAGCCATACCCCTATGAGAAATGAAGCTATGAACTAGAGTGTAGTGTTTGTACACCATTTGTTGTTGTTGTCTTTAGCCTTGTAGTATCCAGTCAATACCCTGTTTTCCAAAATTATTTAGGTCAGCTCCTTTCTTTCCCATCCCCTTAATCATGTAATTCATTCATATAATAATATAGTTAGATTCATTTATCACAGTCTGCAGTCCTATACCCCTTTCCCTAACATTCTGGTTGAATTTTCTAAAATTTGAATACATTAAAATTCACTATATGGTGTATAGTTCTGTTCTATGGGGTTTTGACAAATGCATATAGTAATGTATCCACTGATACCAGACACAGGAGAGTTCCATCACTCCAAATAGTCCCTCATGATGCCCCATTAAGGTCAGACCTTTTTCACATCCCTAACCCTTGGTAACCATTGACTTGTTTTTGTCCATATGGTTTTCTTTTTTTCAGAGTGTCATGTAAAATGGAATTTTAACCATTAACACATTGGAAGGTATTTAGATTGTTTCTGCCTTTTGACTCTTATGAATAAAGCAGTGTAATAATAGCTTCAAGCATTTATGTATAGGTTTTTAGGTAAACATAAGTTTTCACTTCTCTTGGGTGGTTACCTAGCATCAGGATAAGTACTTTAAAAAAATGTATTTATTCAAATATCCAGAAAATAAAAAGGAAATCATATGTATTCAGTACTACATTTTGGTAACTACCATATTAATACTGTACCATTTCAGTGTAGTTTCATAACTTTACATCAGCTTTACATCGCCATTACCATTTACTGTCAGAATCTTCTGATTTTGGTCAAACTGATTGCATTTTTCTTCTCCTAGAATTTCTGTCTTATAATTGCCACAGTGATATAAAATGTTATATTTTGGTTGTTACATGGATTAGAATCAACCCTGGAACAGGTGTACATGGGGACAAAATGTTCAGTCTTGAAGCCAGGGACTGGCTCTATTTACTAGCCCCTGAAAAACGTTGACTTTATAATGACCAGTCTTTAAGAAGATGCCCTTTGTGTATGAGCAATGACTTATCTGACATTGAGAGTCTTCTTAAAGAACCCCTGTCTTAATGTTATCAAACCTATTAGCTTGTTACAGAACTTGAAGTTGTTGCCATTAGCATCACTCTTCTGGGTCAAGGTTCAATCATTTTCTCTAGAAGGTTTCTGTTAAAAATGCACATTTTTGTTGCAATGGTGAATGGTATTGTTTCCTTAATTTCTCTGTCTGTTTTTTCATTGTTAGTATATAGGAATGCAAGGGATTTCTGTGTGTTAATTTTATATCCTGCAACTTTACTATATTCATTGATTAGCTCTAGTAATTTTCTGGTAGAGTCTTTAGGGTTTTCTATGTAGAGGATCATGTCATCTGCAAACAGTGAGAGTTTTACTTCTTCTTTTCCTATCTGGATTCCTTTTACTTCTTTTTCTGCTCTGATTGCTGTGGCCAGCACTTCCAACACTATGTTGAATAGTAGTGGTGAGAGTGGGCACCCTTGTCTTGTTCCTGATTTCAGGGGAAATGCCTTCAATTTTTCACCATTGAGGGTGATGCTTGCTGTGGGTTTGTCATATATAGCTTTTATTATGTTGAGGTATGTTCCTTCTATTCCTACTTTTTGGAGAGTTTTAATCATAAATGAGTGTTGAATTTTGTCAAAGGCTTTCTCTGCATCTATTGAGATAATCATATGGTTTTTATCTTTCAATTTGTTAATGTGGTGTATTACATTGATTGATTTGCGGATATTAAAGAATCCTTGCATTCCTGGGATAAAGCCCACTTGGACATGGTGTATGATTTTTTTAATATGTTGTTGGATTCTGTTTGCTAGAATTTTGTTAAGGATTTTTGCATCTATGTTCATCAGTGATATTGGCCTGTAGTTTTCTTTTTTTGTGGCATCTTTGTCTGGTTTTGGAATTAGGGTGATGGTGGCCTCATAGAATGAGTTTGGAAGCTTACCTTCTTCTGCAATTTTCTGGAAGAGTTTGAGTAAGATAGGTGTTAGCTCTTCTCTAAATTTTTGGTAGAATTCAGCTGTGAAGCCATCTGGTCCTGGGCTTTTGTTTGCTGGAAGATTTTTGATGACAGTTTCGATTTCCTTGCTTGTGATGGGTCTGTTAAGATCTTCTATTTCTTCCTGGTTCAGTTTTGGAAAGTTATACTTTTCTAAGAATTTGTCCATTTCATCCAAGTTGTCCATTTTATTGGCATAGAGCTGCTGGTAGTAGTCTCTTATGATCCTTTGTATTTCAGTGTTGTCTGTTGTGATCTCTCCATTTTCATTTCTAATTTTATCAATTTGGTTTTTCTCTCTTTGTTTCTTAATGAGTCTTGCTAATGGTTTGTCAATTTTGTTTATTTTTTCAAAAAACCAGCTTTTAGCTTTGTTGATTTTTGCTATGGTCTCTTTAGTTTCTTTTGCATTTATTTCTGCCCTGATTTTTAAGATTTCTTTCCTTCTGCTAACTCTGGGGTTCTTCATTTCTTCCTTCTCTAATTGCTTTAGGTGTAGAGTTAGGTTATTTAATTGGTTTTTTTCCTGTTTCTTGATGTAAGCCTGTAATGCTATGAACCTTCCCCTTAGCACTGCTTTTACAGTGTCCCATAGGTTTTGGGTTGTTGTGTTTTCATTTTCATTCATTTCTATACATATTTTGATTTCTTTTTTGATTTCTTCTATGATTTGTTGGTTATTCAGAAGCGTGTTATTTAGCCTCCATATGTTTGAAGTTTTAACAATTTTTTCCCTGTAATTGAGATCTAATCTTACTGCACTGTGGTCAGAAAAGATGACTGGAATGATTTCAATTTTTTTGAATTTTCCAAGACCAGATTTATGGCCCAGGATGTGATCTATTCTGGAGAATGTTCCGTGTGCACTTGAGAAAAAGGTGAAGTTGATTGTTTTGGGGTGAAATGTCCTATAGATATCAATTAGGTCTAGCTGGTCCATTGTGTCATTTAAGGTTTGTGTTTCCTTGTTAATTTTCTGTTTAGTTGATCTATCCATAGTTGTGAGTGGGGTATTAAAGTCTCCCACTATTATTGTGTTACTATTAATTTCCTCTTTCATACTTGTTAGCATTTGCCGTACATATTGCGGTGCTCCTATGTTGGGTGCATATATATTTATAATTGTTATATCTTCTTTTTTGATTGATCCTTTGATCATTATGTAGTGTCCTTCTTTGTCTCTTTTCACTTCCTTTATTTGAAAGTCTATTTTATCTGATATGAGTATTGCGACTCCTGCTTTCTTTTGGTCTCCGTTTGCATGAAATACTTTTTTCCAGCCCTTCACTTTTAGTCTGTATGTGTCTCTTGTTTTGAGGTGGGTCTCTTGTAGACAGCATATATAGGGGTCTTGTTTTTGTATCCATTCAGCCAATCTTTGTCTTTTGGTTGGGGCATTCAACCCATTTACATTTAGGGTAATTATTGATAGGTGTGGTCCCGTTGCCATTTACTTTGTTGTTTTGGGTTCACATTTATACAACCTTTCTGCATTTCCTGTCTAGAGAAGATCCTTTAGCATTTGTTGAAGAGCTGGTTTGGTGGTGCTGAATTCTCTCAGCTTTTGCTTATCTGTAAAGCTTTTAAATTCTCCTTCATATCTGAATGAGATCCTTGCTGGATACAGTAATCTAGGTTGTAGGTTATTCTCTTTCATTACTTTCAGTACGTCCTGCCATTCCCTTCTGGCCTGGAGGGTTTCTATTGATAGATCAGCTGTTATCCTTATGGGAATCCCTTTGTGTGTTATTTGTTGTTTTTCCCTTGCTGCTTTTAATATTTACTTAGGAGTATATCTACCTAAAGAAACAAAGGACCTATACATAGAAAACTATAAAACACTGATGAAAGAAATCAAAGAGGACACAAACAGATGGAGAAACATACCGTGTTCATGGATTGGAAGAATTAATATTGTCAAAATGGCTATTCTACCCAAAGCAGTCTATAGATTCAATGCAATCCCTATCAAGCTACCAACGGTATTTTTCACAGAACTAGACCAAAGAATTTCACAATTTGTATGGAAATACAAAAAACCTCGAATAGCCAAAGTAATCTTGAGAAAGAAGAATGGAACTGGAGGAATCAACCTGCCTGACTTCAGACTCTACTACAAAGCCACAGTCATCAAGACAGTATGGT
This sequence comes from Dama dama, assembly GCF_033118175.1. Classification (NCBI taxonomy): domain Eukaryota; kingdom Metazoa; phylum Chordata; class Mammalia; order Artiodactyla; family Cervidae; genus Dama; species Dama dama. Next base: position 58,272,344 of record NC_083714.1, read on the forward strand.
ACTGGCACAAAGACAGAAATATAGATCAATGGAACAGAATAGAAAGCCCAGAGATAAATCCACGAACCTATGGACACCTTATTTTTGACAAAGGAGGCAAGGATATACAATGGAAAAAAGACAACCTCTTTAACAAGTGGTGCTGGGAAAACTGGTCAACCACTTGTAAAAGAATGAAACTAGAACACTTTCTAACACCATACACAAAAATAAACTCAAAATGGATTAAAGATCTAAATGTAAGACCAGAAACTATAAAACTCCTAGAGGAGAACATAGGCAAAACACTCTCCCACATAAATCAAAGCAAGATCCTCTATGACCCACCTCCCAGAATATTGGAAATAAAAGCAAAACTAAACAAATGGGACCTAATGAAACTTAAAAGCTTTTGCACTACAAAGGAAACTATAAGTAAGGTGAAAAGACAGCCCTCAGATTGGGAGAAAATAATAGCAAATGAAGAAACAGACAAAGGATTAATCTCAAAAATATACAAGCAACTCCTGCAGCTCAATTCCAGAAAAATAATTGACCCAATCAAAAAATGGGCCAAAGAACTAAACAGACATTTCTCCAAAGAAGACATACAGATGGCTAACAAACACATGAAAAGATGCTCAACATCACTCATTATCAGAGAAATGCAAATCAAAACCACAATGAGGTACCATTACACGCCAGTCAGGATGGCTGCTATCCAAAAGTCTACAAGCAATAAATGCTGGAGAGGGTGTGGAGAAAAGGGAACCCTCTTACACTGTTGGTGGGAATGCAAACTAGTACAGCCGCTATGGAAAACAGTGTGGAGATTTCTTAAAAAACTGGAAATAGAACTGCCATATGACCCAGCAATCCCACTTCTGGGCATACACACTGAGGAAACCAGATCTGAAAGAGACACGTGCACCCCAATGTTCATCGCAGCACTGTTTATAATAGCCAGGACATGGAAGCAACCTAGATGCCCATCAGCAGATGAATGGATAAGGAAGCTGTGGTACATATACACCATGGAATATTACTCAGCCATTAAAAAGAATTCATTTGAACCAGTCCTAATGAGATGGATGAAGCTGGAGCCCATTATACAGAGTGAAGTAAGCCAGAAAGATAAAGAACATTACAGCATACTGACACATGTATATGGAATTTAGAAAGGTGATAACGATAACCCTATATGCAGAACAGAAAAAGAGACACAGAAACACAGAACAGACTTTTGAACTTTGTGGGAGAATGTGAGGGTGGGATATTTGAAAAGAACAGCATGTATACTATCTATGGTGAAACAGATCACCAGCCCAGGTGGGATGCACGAGACAAGTGCTCGGGCCTGGTGCACTGGGAAGACCCAGAGGAATCGGGTGGAGAGGGAGGTGGGAGGGGGGATCGGGATTGGGAATACATGTAAATCCATGGCTGATTCATATCAATGTATGACAAAACCCACTGGGAAAAAAAAAACAATAATAATAAAAATTAAAAAAGAAAAAAAGAAAAAAAATGCACATTTTTAATCTGAGAGGGCAGATATTTAGCACATTAGCTAGCTGTCACCTCAGAGAGATCATGGCTGTGGTCTCTGAGATTCCTCTCTACTGATACCTTTCTGTTAGTAGGCAGATACTCATTTCTGTTTTCACTAAACTGTGAGCTCTTAGACTGAGGTCAGAATTCACCCCTATATTTCCTGTGCCTGGCATTGTAGTAGTTGGTCCATATATATGTCTTGAGTGGGTGAATAAATGCCTGGTGAGTACATGATGCTTGAAGATAGAGGGTGGGAGGTTTGCAAGGAAAAGCTCCCCATATGTGGCACAGGGAGGAAAAGGGAAGCCTAAGTGGAAGGGCACAAGCATGGGTGTGGAGTACCAGAGAATGACAGGATGTGTGCATGCTAAGTCGCTTCAGTTGTGTCCGAGTCTTTGCAACCCTATGGACCATAGCCTGCCAGGGTCCTCTGTCCATGGAATTCCCCAGGCAAGAATACTGGAGTGGGTTGCCATGCCCTCCTCCAGGGGATTTTCCTGACACAGGGATCTAACACGTGTCTCTTATGTCTCCTGCATTGTCAGGTAGGTTCTTTACCACTAGTGCCACCTGGGAAGCCCAGCAACAGGATAATATGTCTATTGTGGGAAAAGTAGACAAGATAAAAATTAATTGGAGGCCAGCTTCAAAGTTCAAAGCTTTGTGGAAGCTGTGTCCAAGGGGGTGAGCTCTGGAGACAGAATGGGCTAAAATTCCAGCCTTGCTACTTTCTGCAAGAATTTGGCTTTTACTTCAAGTAAGACAGCGATAAATTTGGGATGGGGTGTTTGAGTAAAAAAATAACTTGATGTGACTCTTATTTTGACAGGATCCCTCTGGTTGTAGTGCTGGGGCTAGAATGAGGTGTGAGGTCAATGCCAGCATGGGGAACATTGGTAAAGAGGCTATGACAGTAATCCAGGCTGGTGATGAGAGTGGCTTAGGACAAGATGGATGCAGTGCAGATTGTGAGACATGGTCAGATTCAGCATGTATGCTGGAGACAGAGTTGTCAACATTTCATGATGGATAATGCTGGACCTCGTTCATCTGTGCCCAAGAAAACAAAATGAAACACTATAATGTCTATAAACTATCAAATAGAAGTTGATATTACTAGGTTAAGCCGAGGTAATTTTCCAGTAAAGCAAAACTTTCTTGCTTTACAAATCCAAGAAGTAACCTTGGATTTGGTATGTTTCCAACAGCTGACATGAGGCTTTCAGGTTCCCATTTTCCAGCTGTCTTCTATAAGAAGCTTCAGCAGAGTAGTATTTACATTACCTCTTTTCCTGCTGATTGAATCTGTAGCAAACGGAGCAGTGTGTACAATTTTATCTCACTTGAGAGCATTTCTGACCGTAGATCTGCCATTCTTTGTATGGGAAATAGAATTCTCTTAGGATGTACTTCTTACAGGGAAGGTTTTTACCCAGCGAGATAAACACACTATGAAAACAATTTGACCAGATAAGGGTACATGAACCCCATCTATCCACCTATGTACACACACTCAGCTTCATGTAAGTCTGCAAGTCTCTCTGGCCCTGATATGAGAAGACAAAGTCTTGGTTAGATTAACAATGGATATTCTAATCCCTGAATAAAATTTTCATTATTGAAATTCTTCTCTTGATTACCCAGATTATTTTTTTTGGGGGGGGGGGCTCATGTAACAACTGCTCTGTGAGGGTATGTGGGAATAAGGAAACTTCTGGATTGTGTATCCTTATGTCACTCAGAGGGGAATTAACCTCCTTGATTCATTAGCACCTCTCAGAATAGTGCCGCATCCCCTACCAATTTGACATAACTAGGTATACAAACAGCAAGAGAAGTGTTGGCAAGGGAACCTGAATCCCTCCAATATAGTCTCATGATTGAGTTGAACTGAGATTGGAAAACATAATCAACCTTCATTCCTAGGTCTGTGGTGGCATCTCAGATCAATCTCCGGGACTCCTGTGTATCTGTGGAAGTCACCCAGGACAGCAGGCAGATGCCAATGGTTTGGGGTAGTTTTTAAAATTCCTCCTTTGCAGGAATGGTATTTGATCCATTGACGTTTTCTTAGCAGTGAGGGCTGGAAAAGTCCTTGTGACTTCTGTCAGTGTGCTTATCCACAGGTTAGTAGCCAGAGGATGAGCTTGCCAACACGAGGGTGCCTGTAAATGAATCAGTGATATCCTGCCTCATCTGAAAACCCAAGTGAAATTCCATTTTGATGGATTCCTCTCTGGGCAGGATTAAATTTTTCTTTTTTAAAAAAATTAATTAATCATTTTAATTGGAGGGTAATTTCTTTACAATATTGGGTGGTTTTTGTCATACATTGGCATGAATCACCCATGGGTGCACATGTGTCTCCCCATCCTGAACCTCCTCTCACCTCCCTACCCAACTCATCCCTCTGGGTTGTCCTAGAGCACTGGCTTTGAATGCCCTGCTTCATGCATCAAACTTGCACTGGTCATCTATTTTACATATGGTAATATACATGTTTCAGTGCTATTCTCTCAAAGCATCCCACCCTCCTCCTCTCCCTAATGGTCCAAAAGTCTGTTCTTTACATCTGTGTCTCTTTTGCTGTCTTGCATATAGGATCGTCATTACCATCTTTCTAAATTCCACATATATGCATTTTTTTGCTTTATTTTTTAATTTTTTAATATAAATTTATTTTAATTGGAGGCTAATTACTTTACAATATTGTAGTGGTTTTTGCCATACATTGACATGAATCTGCCATGGGGATACATGTGTTCCCCATCCTGAACCCCCCTCCCACCTCCCTCCCCATCCCATCCCTCTGGGTCATCCCAGTGCACCAGCCCCAAGCACCCTGTCTCATGAATCGAACCTGGACTGGCAATTCATTTCACATATGATAATATACATGTTTCAATGCCATTCTCCCAAATCATCCCACCCTTGCCCTCTCCCACAGAGTCCAAAAGACTGTTCAATACCTCTGTGTCTCTTTTGGTGTCTTGCATACAGGGTTATTGTTACCACCTTTCTAAATTCCATATATGTGCATTAGTATACTGTATTGGTGTTTTTCTTTTTGGCTTACTTCACTCTGTAAAATAGGCTCCAGTTTCATCCACCTCATTAGAACTGATTCAAATGTGCTCTTTTTAATGGCTGAGTAATATTGCATTGTGTATATGTACAATAGCTTTCTTATCTATTTGTCTGCTGATGGGCATCTAGGTTGCTTCCATGTCCTGGCTATTATAAACAGTGCTGCGATGAACGTTGGGGTACACGTGTCTCTTTCAATTCAATTTCTCTTTCCTCGGTGTGTGTTCCCAGTAGTGGGATTGCTGGGTCATATGGCAGTTCTATTTCCAGGTTTGTTTTTTTTTTTTAATTAGTTGGAGGCTAATTACTTTACAATATTGTAGTGGTTTTTGCCATACATTGACATGAATCAGCCATGGATTTACATGTGTTCCCCATCCTGATCCCCCCTCCCACCTCCATCTCCATCCCATCCCTCTGGGTCTTCCCAGTGCACCAGGCCTGAGAACTTGTCTCATGCATCCCTCGTGGGCTGGTGATCTGTTTCATCCTTGATAGTATACTTGTTTCAATGCTGTTCTCTCAGAACATCCCACCCTCACCTTCTCCCACAGAGTCTAAAAGTCTGTTCTGTACATCTGTGTCTCTTTTTCTGTTCCAAATATAGGGTTATCGTTACCATTTTTCTAAATTCCATATATATGCCTTAGTATACTGTATTGGTCTTTATCTTTCTGGCTTACTTCACTCTGTATAATGGGCTTCAGTTTCATCCATCTCATTAGAACTGATTCAAATGAATTCTTTTTAATGGCTGAGTAATATTCCATAGTGTATATGTACCACAGCTTCCTTATCCATTCGTCTGCTGATGGGCATCTAGGTTGCTTCCATGTCCCGGCTATTATAAACAGTGCTGCGATGAACATTGGGGTGCACGTGTCTCTTTCAGATCTGGTTTCCTCAGTGTGTATGCCCAGGAGTGAGATTGCCGGGTCATATGGCAGTTCTAGTTCCAGTATTTTAAGGAATCTCCACACTGTTCTCCATAGTGGCTGTACTAGTTTGCATCCCCACCAACAGTGTAAGAGGGTTCCCTTTTCTCCACACCCTCTCCAGCATTTATTGCTTGCAGACTTTTGGATAGCAGCCATTCTGACTGGTGTGAAATGGTACCTCATCGTGGTTTTGATTTGCATTTCTATGATACTGAGTGATGTTGAGCATATTTTCATGTGTTTGTTAGCCATCTATATGTCTTTTTTGGAAAAATGTCTATTTAGTTCTTTGGCCCATTTTTTTTATTGGGTCATTTATTTTTCTGGAATTGAGCTGCAGGAATTGCTTGTATATTTTTGAGATTAATCCTTTGTCTGTTGCTTCATTTGCTATTATTTTCTCCCATTCTGAAGGCTGTCTTTTCACCTTGCTTATAGTTTCCTTGGATGTCCAAAAGCTTTTAAGTTTAATTAGGTCCCATTTGTTTATTTTTGCTTTTATTTCCAATATTCTGGGAGGTGGGTCATAGAGGATCCTGCTGTGATTTATGTCAGAGAGTGTTTTGCCTATGCTTTCCTCTAGGAGTTTTATAGTTTCTGGTCTTACATTTAGATCTTTAATCCATTTTGAGTTTATTTTTGTATATGGTGTTAGAAAGTGTTCTAGTTTCATTCTTTTACAAGTGGTTGATCAGTTTCCCAGCACCACTTGTTAAAAAGATTGTCTTTTCTCCATTGTATATTCTTGCCTCCTTTGTCAAAGATAAGGTGTCCATAGGTGCATGGATATATGCATTAATATACTGTATTGGTGTTTTTCTTTCTGACTTATTTCACTCCATATAATAGATTCCAGTTTCATCCACCTCATTAGAACTGACTCAAATGTGTTCTTTTTAATGGCTGAGTAATATTCCATTGTGTATATGTGCCACAACTTCCTTATCTATTTGTCTGCTGATGGACCTCTAGGTTGCTTCCATGTCCCAACTATTTTAAACAGTGCTTCAATGAACATGTATGTGTCTCTTTCAATTCTGGTTTCTTCAGTGTGTATGCCCAGCAGTGGGGTTGCTAGGTCGTATGGCAGTTTGATTTCCATTTTTTAAAGGAATCTCCACAGTGTTCTTCATAGTGGCTGTATTAGTTTGTATTCCCACCAACAGTGTAAGAGGGTTTTCTTTTCTCCACACCCTCTCCAGCATTTATTGTTTGTAGACTTTTTGATAGCAGCCATTCTGACCGGCATGAGATGGTACTTCATTGTGGTTTTGATTTGCATTTCTCTAATAATGAGTGATGTTGAGCATCTTTTCTTGAGTTTGTTAGACATCTGTATGTATTATTTGGAGAAATGTCTGTTCTTTGGCCCACTTTTTGATTGGGTTTTTCATTTTTCTGGCATTGAGCTACATGAACTGCTTGTATATTTTTGAGATTAATTCCTTGTCAGTTGTTTCAGTTGCTATTATTTTTTCCCATTCTGAAGGCTGCCTTTTCATCTTGCTTATAGTTTCCTTCATTTTGCAAAAGCTTTTAAGTTTAATAAGGTCCAAATGTTTGTTTTTGTTTTCATTTCCATTACTCTGGGAGGTTGGTCACAGAGGATCCTTCTGTGATTGATGTCAGAGTGTGTTCTGCCTGTTTTCCTCTAGGAGCTTTATAGTTTCTGGTCTGACATTTAGATTTTTAATCCATTTTGAGTTTATTTTTCTGTATGGTGTTAGAAACTGTTCTAATTTCATTCTTTTATAAGTGGTTGACCAGTTTTCCCAGCACTACTTGTTAAAGGGATTGTCTTTTCTCCATTGTGTATTTTTGCCTCCTTTGTCAAAGATAAGGCATCCAGAGATGCATGGGTTTATCTCTGGGCTTTTGATTTTGTTCCATCGATTTATATTTCTGTCTTTGTGCCAGTACCATACTGTCTTGATGACTGTGGCTTTGTAGTATAGTCTGAAGTCAGGCAGGTTGATTCATCCAGTTTCATTCTTCTTTCTCAAGATTGCTTTCGCTATTCAAATTTTTTTCTGTTTCCATACAAATTGTGAAATTATTTTTTCTAGACCTGTGAAAAATACCATTGGTAGTTTGATAGGGGTTGCAATGAATCTATAGATTGCTTTGGTTAGTATACTCATTTTCACTATATTGATTCTTCCAATCCACGAACATCGTATATTTCTTCATGTACTTGTGTCACCTTTAATTTCTTTCATCAGTGTTTTATAGTTTCCTATATATAGATCTTTTGTTTCTTTAGGTAAATTTATTCATAAGCATTTTATTATTTTCATTGTAATGGTGAATGTGATTGTTTCCTTAATTTCTCTTTATATTTTCTCATTGTTAGTGTATAGGAATGCAAGGGATTTCTGTGTATTAATTTTATATCCTCAAACTTTATTCTGTTCATTGATTCAATTCAGTTCAGTTCAGTTCAGTCACTCAGTCATGTCCGACTCTGCGACCCCATGAATCGCAACACACCAGGCCTCCCTGTCCATCACAAACTCCCAGTTTACTCAAACTCATGTCCATCGAGTCAGTGATGCCATCCAGCCATCTCATCCTCTGTCATCCCCTTCTCCTCCTGTCCCCGATCCCTCCCAGCATCAGGGTCTTTTCTAATGAGTCAACTCTTCGCATGAGGTGGCCAAAGTTTTGGAGTTTCAACTTCAGCATCAGTCCTTCCAATGAACACCCAGGACTGATCTCCTTTAGGATGGACTGGTTGGATCTCCTTGCAGTCCAAGGGACCCTCAAGAGTCTTCTCCAACACCACAGTTCAAAAGCATCAGTTCTTTGGCAGTCAGCTTTCTTCACAGTCCAACTCTCACATCCATACATGACCACTGGAAAATCCATAGCCTTGACCAGACAGACTTTTGTTGGCAAAGTAATGTCTCTGCTTTTTACTATGCTATCTAGGTTGGTCATAACTTTCCTTTCAAGGAGTAAGCATCTTTTAATTTCATGGCTACAATCATCATCTGCAGTGATTTTGGAGCCCAAAAAAGTAAAGTCTGACACTCCTTCCACTGTTTCCCCATCTATTTCCCATGAAGTGATGGGACCAGATGCCAGGATCTTAGTTTTCTGAATGTTAAGCTTTAAGTCAACTTTTCACTCTCCTCTTTCACTTTCATCATGAGGCTTTTTAGTTCCTTTTCACTTTCTGCCATAAGGGTGGTATCATCTGCATATCTAAGATTATTGATATTTCTACCGGCAATCTTCATTCCAGTTTGTGCTTCTTCCAGCCCAGCGTTTCTCATGATGTACTGTGCATATAAGTTAAATAAGCAGCGTGACAATATACAGCCTTGTCATACTCCTTTTTCTATTTGAAACCAGTCTGTTGTTCCATGTCCAGTTCTAACTGTTGCTTCCTGACCTGCATACAGGTTTCTCAAGAGGCAGGTCAGGTGGTCTGGTATTCCCATCTCTTTCAGAATTTTGCACAGTTTATTGTGATCCACACATTCAAAGGCTTTGGCATAGTCAATAAAGCAGAAATAGATGTTTTTCTGGAATTCTCTTGCTTTTTTGATGATTCAGAGGATGTTGGCAATTTGATCTCTGCCTTTTCTAAAACCAGCTTGAACATGTGGAAGTTCACAGTTCACATATTGCTGATTAGCTCTAGTAATTTTCTGGTGAAGTCTTTAGGGTTTTCTATGTAGAGGATCATGTCATCTGCAAACAGTGCCAGTTTTACTTCTTCTTTTCCAATCTGGATTCCTTTTATTTCTTTTCTTTGACTGCTGTGGGCTAAAACTTCCAAAACTAGGTTGAATATTAGTGGTGAGAGTGGGAACCCTTGCCTTGTTCCTAATTTTGGAAGAAATGCTTTCAGTTTTTCACCATTGAGGATAATATTTGCTGTGGATTTTTTTGAATATGGCTTTTATTATGTTGAGTTATGTTCCTTCTGTGCCTGCTTTCTGGAGAGTTTTTTTTTTTTATCATAATTGGGTGTTGAATTTTGTCAAAGGATTTCTCTGCATCTATTAAGATAATCATATAGTTTTTATCTTTCAACTTGTTAATGTGGTGTATCACATTTATTGATTTGTGACTATTGAAGAATCCTTGCATCCCTGGGATAAAGCTCACTTGGTCATGATGTATGATCTTTTTAATATGTTGTTGGATTCTGTTTGCTAAAATTTTGTTAAAGATTTTTGCATCTATGTTCATCGGTGGTATTGGCCTGTAGTTTGCTTTTTTGTGGCATCTTTGTCTGGTTTTGGTGTTAGGGTGATGGTGGCCTCATAGAATGAGTTTGGCATTTTACCTTCCTCTGAAATTTGCTGGAAGAGTTTGAGTAGGATAGGTATTAGCTCTTCTCTAAATTTTTGGTAGAATTCACCTGTGAAGCCATCTGGTCCTGGGCTTTTGTTTGTTGGAAGATTTTTTATTACAGTTTCAATTTCCATGCTTGCGATGGGTCAGTTAAGATATTCTATTTCTTCCTGTTTCAGTTTTGAAGGGTTATACCTTTCTAAGAATTCCATTTCTCCCAAGCTGTCCATTTTATTGGCATATAATTGCTCATTACAGTCTCTTATGATCTTTTGTATTTCATGTTGTCTGTTGTGATATCTCCATCTTCATTTCTAATTTTATTGATTTGATTCTTCTGGCCTGAAGGGTTTCTATTGAAAGATCAGCTGTTATCCTTATGGAGATCCCCTTGAGTGTTATTTGTTGCTTTTCTCTTGCTGCTTTTAGTGTTTGCTCTATGTTTTTAATATTTTTTAGTTTGATTAATATGTGTCTTGGAGTGTTTCACCTTGGGTTTATCCTGTTTGGGACTCTCTGGGTTTCTTGGAGTGGGTGGCTATTTCCTTCCCCATTTTTCAGGAAGTTTTCTTCTATTATCTCCTCAAGTATTTTCTAATACCCTTTCTTTTTGTCTTCTTATGGGACACCTATGATTTGAATGTTGGGATGATTAACCTTGGCCCAGAGTCTCTGAAGTTTTCCTCATTTAATTCTTTTTTCCTCTCTGCTTCATTTATTTCCACCGTTCTATCTTCTACTTCACTTATCCTCTCTTCTGCCTCAGTCATTCTACTGTTGGTTCCCTCCAGAGTGCTTTTAATCTAAGTTATTGCATTGTTCATTATTGATTGACTCTTTTTTATTGCTTCTAGTTCCCTGTTAAACATTTCTTGCATCTTCTCAATCCTTGTCTCTAGTCTATTTATCTGTAACTCGATTTTGTTCTCAAAATCTTGGATCATCTTTACTATTATTATTCTAAAGTGTTTTTCAAGTCGAGTCCCTATCTCCTCTTCTTTTGTTTGGTTTAATAGGTTTTTTGTCATGTTCCTTCACCTGCTGAATATTTCTCTGCCTTTTCATTTTGTTTAGATTGTTGTGTTTGGGGTGCCATTTCTGCAGGCTGGCAGGTTGTTGTTCCTCTTAATTGTGGATTCTGCTCCCTGTTGGTGGGGTTGGACGAGGGGCTTGTCAAGGTTTCCTGGTTTGGGGAACTTGTGTCTGTGTTCTGGTGGGTAGAGCTGTATATCTTCTCTCTGGAGTGCAATGAGGTGCCTGGTAATGACTTGGTATGGCTTTGAGCAGCCCATCTTTTAATACTTAGGGTTGTGTTCCTGTTTTGCTGCAGAATTGGCATGGTGTGTCTTTCACTGGAACTTGTTGACTTGTGGAACTTGATTTCAGTGTAGGTATGGAGACTTTTGGGTTAGCTCTTGTCTATTAATATTCCATGGAATCAGGAGTTCTATGATGTTCTAAAGTTCTGGAGTTAAGCCTCCTGCCTCTGGGTTTCAGTCCTCTTCAGTTAAGTTGCTCACTCGTGTCCTACTCCTTGCAACCCCATGAATCACAGCACGCCAGGCCTCCCTGTCCATCACAAACTCCCAGAGTTTACTCAAACTCATGCCCATAGAGTCGGTGATGCCATCCAGCCATCTCATCCTCTGTCATCCCCCTCTCCTCCTGCTCCCAGTCCCTCCCAGCATCAGGGTCTTTTCCAATGAGTCAACTCTTCACATGAGGTGGCCAAAGCATTGGAGTTTCAGCTTTAGCTTCAGTCCTTCCAATGAACACACGACTTATCTCCTTTAGGATGGATTGGTTGGATCTCCTTGCAGTCCAAGGGACTCTCAAGAGTCTTCTCCAACACCACAGTTCAAAAGCGCCAATTCTTCGGCACTCAGCTTTCTTCACAGTCCAACTCTCACATCCATACATGACCACTGGAAAAACCATAGCCTTGACCAGACAGACCTTTGTTGGCAAAGTAATGTCTCTGCATTTTAATATGCTATCTAGGTTGGTCATAACTTTACTTCCAAGGAGGAAGCATCTTTTAATTTCATGGCTGCAGTCACCATCTGCAGTGATTTTGGAGACCCCAAACATAAAGTCTGACACTGTTTCCACTGTCTCCCCATCTATTTCCCATGAGGTGATGGGACCAGATGCCATGATCTTAGTTTTCTGAATGTTGAGCTTTAAGTCAACTTTTCACTTTCCTCTTTCTCTTTCATCAAGAGGCTCTTTAGTTCCTCTTCACTTTCTGCCATAAGAGTGGTGTCATCTGCATATCTGAGATTATTGATATTTCTACTGGCAATCTTCATTCCAGTTTGTGCTTCTTCCAGCCCAGCGTTTCTCATGATGTACTGTGCATATAAGTTAAATAAGCAGGGTGACAATATACAGCCTTGATGTACTCCTTTTCCTATTTGGAACCAGTCTGCTGGTCCATGTCCAGTTGTAACTGTTGCTTCCTGACCTGCATACAGGTTTCTCAAGAGGCAGGTCAGGTGGCCTGGTATTCCCATCTCTTTCAGAATTTTCCACAGTTTATTGTGATCCACATAGTCGAAGGCTTTGGCGTAGTCAATAAAGCAGAAATAGATGTTTTTCTGGAACTGTCTTGCTTTTTCAATAATCCAGCGGATATTGGCATTTTGATCTCTGGTTCCTCTGCCTTTTCTAAAACCAGCTTGAACATCTGGAAGTTCTCAGTTCACGTATTGCTGAAGCCTGGCTTGGAGAATTTTGAGCATTACTTTACTAGCGTGTGAGATGAGTGCAATTGTGTGGTAGTTTGAGCATTCTTTAGGATTGCCTTTCTTTGGGATTGGAATGAAAACAGACCTTTTCCAGTCCTGTGGCCACTGCTCAGTTTGACCTTCCTGAGCCTCCTTAATTCTTCCCTTATCACTAGCTAGAGCAATTCAGATATTCCCATTTCCCTGAGCATGAGTCATCATTTTCTCTAATTTAGAGACTATTTTAGCAGTGAGTTTGCCTTATCTGCTGGAGGCCTTATCAGGTATTAGATACAGCCTTTATCTTGAGAGAGGCTCAAAGTCAAGCCATTCTCCTTTATGTAGTTTTATCATCTGAGCCATTGATCAAGCACCCCAATAGTTGACACCCACATATATTCCATGGCTACAATGGAGTTATGTTGAGTGTTATTCTTAGTTACTAGCATGTGATATGAGTGCAATTGTGCAGTAGTTTGAGCATTCTTTGTCATTGCCTTTCTTAGGGATTGGAATGAAAATTGACCTTTTCCAGTCCTGTGGCCACTGCTGAGTTTTCCAAATTTGCTTGCATATTGAGTGCAGCACTTTCAGAGCTTCATCTTTGAGGATTTGAATTAGCTCAACTGGAATTCCATCACCTCCACTAGCTTTGTTCATAGTCATGCTTCCTAAGGCCCACTTGACTTCACATTCCAGGATGTCTGGCTCTAGGTGAGTGACCACACCATTGTGATTATCTGGGTCGTGAACATCTTTTTTGTACAGTTCTTCTGTGTATTCTTGCCACCTCTTCTTAATATCTTCTGCTTCTGTTAGGTCCATACCATTTCTGTCTTATTGAGCCCATTTTTGCATGAAATATTCCCTTGGTATCTCTAATTTTCTTGAAGAGATCTCTAGTCTTTCCCATTCTGTTTTTTGCCTCTATTTCTTTTCATTGATCGCTGAGGCAGGCTTTCTTATCTCTCCTGGCGATTCTATGGAACTCTGCATTCAAATGGGAATATCTTTCCTTTTCTCCTTTGCTTTTCGCTTCTCTTCTTTTCACAGCTATTTGTAAAGCCTCCTCAGACAACCATTTTGCCTTTTTGCATTTCTTTTCCATGGGGATGGTCTTGATCCCTGTCTCCTGTACAATGTCACGAACCTCTGTCCATAGTTCATCAGGCGCTCTGCCTATCAGATCTAGTCCCTTAAATCTATTTCTCACTTCCAGTGTATATTCATAAGGGATTTGATTTAGGTCATACCTTAATGGCCTAGTGGTTATCCGTACTTTCTTCAGTTTAAGTCTGAATTTGGCAATAAGGAGTTCATGATCTGAGCCACAATCATCTCCAGGTCTTGTTTTTGCAGACTCTGTAGAGCTTCTCCATCTTTGGCTGCAAAGAATATAATCAATCTGATTTCAGTGCTGACCATCTGGTGATGTCCATGTGTAGAGCAAGAGGGTGTTTGCTATGACCAGTGCGTTCTCTTGGCAAAACTCTTTTAGCCTTTGCCCTGCTTCATTCTGTACTCCAAGGCCAAATTTGCCTGTTACTCCAGGTGTTTTTTGACTTCCTACTTTTGCATTCCAGTCCCCTGTAATGAAAAGGACATCTTTTTGGGTGTTAGTTCTAAAAGGCCTTATAGGTCTTCATAGAACTGTTCAACCTCAGCTTCTTCAGCATTACTAGTTGGGGCATAGGCTTGGATTACTGTGATATTTAATGGTTTGCCTTGGAAACGAACAGAGATCATTCTGTCATTTTTGAGGCTGATCCAAGTACTGCATTTCAGACTCTTTTGTTGACTATGATGGCTACTCCATTTCTTCTAAGGGATTCCTGCCCACAATAGTAGATATAATGGTCATCTGAGTTAAATTCACCCATTCGAGTCCATTTTAGTTCGCTGATCCCTAGAATGTTGACATTCACTCTTGCCATCTCATGTTTGACCACTTCCAATTTGCCTTGATTCATGGACCTAACATTCCAGGTTCCTATGCAATATTGCTCTTTATAGCATCGGGCCTTGCTTCTATCACCAGTCCCATCCACAACTGGGTATTGTTTTTGCTTTGACTCCATCCCTTCATTCTTTCTGGAGTTATTTCTCCACTGATCTCCAGTAGCATATTGGGCACCTACCAACCTGGGGAGTTCCTCTTTCAGTATCCTATCATTTTGCCTTCTCATACTGTTTCAGGTAACTCTTGCTTATCCTTCAAAACTCAGCTCAGTGATAATTTCTTTCAGGAAGACTTCACAGACATCTGTGACTTGTTCCCTCACCCCATCTAAATTAGATAACCTCTATTATATGTCCCTATAGTACCCTGTGATTAGTTTTATTTTAGCATCTAGCACATGGTATCATAATTGCCTCTTCACTTGTCTGTTCTTCCATTGCTCTGTGGGTTCTTAGATATCTGTTAGGGATTGTACCTCTTATTCTCACATCTCCTGGAGATGTGGTGTCCACCATGTGTCTGATATGTGATTGACACTCAATAAATATTTTTGAATGAACAAATACTGGAATCAAATTAGAAAATCTGCTTAAGGGGAAACTGACAACAGTAAGAAATGGTAGCTTATACTTGTATATGTGAAGAATGAAACAGTGAAGTAAGTCATAAAAAAAAAAAAACTTAAAAAGTACCACAATCTGCCACAATCTGGGGTTACTTTAGTCCCATCACTTCACGGCAAATAGATGGGGAAACAGTGGAAACAGTGGCTGACTTTATTTTTTGGGGCTCCAAAATCACGGCAGATGGTGACTGCAGCCATGAAATTAAAAGACGCTTACTCCTTGGGGGAAAGTTATGACCAACCTAGATAGCATATTAAAATGCAGAGACATTACTCTGCCAACAGAGGTCCATCTCCTCAAGGCTGTGGTTTTTCCAGTAGTCATGTATGGATGTGAGAGTTGGACTGTAAAGAAAGCTTAGTGCCAATAAATTGATGCTTTTGAACTGTGGTGTTGAAGACTCTTGAGAGTCCCTTGGACTGCAAGGAGATCCAACCAGTCCATCCTAAAGGAGATCAGTCCCGAGTCTTCATTGGAAGGACTGATGTTGAAGCTGAAACTCCAGTACTTTGACCACTTGATGTGAAGAGCTGACTCATTTGAAAAGACTGTGATGCTGGCAAAGATTGAAGGCAGGAGGAGAAGGGGACGAGAGAAGGTTAGATGGTTGGATGGCATCACCAGCTTCATGGAGCTGAGTTTGAGTAAACTCCAGAAGTTGGCGATGGACGGGGAGGCCTGGTGTGCTGTAGTCCATGGGGTTGCAAAGAGTTGGACATGACTGACTGACTGAACTGGGGTCACTTAGCCTTGACTGGGACTATTAATATTATACTGTATTATAATTTTCTATTATGGTTTGTATTGCATAATGCAATCGTTCCCATTAATTTTAAAGACATCAGAACATCTAGGAAAGACTATTTTGTAGCTTCCATTTAAGAAAATGTGGGAATATGTACTACATAATAGGACTTATAACTTAAGACTAATCTACATCAAAGCAGGTTTGGGGAAAATGATTAAAGGGAAAGGTTTTTTATATCAATTAATTTATTTTATTTGGAGGCTAGTTACTTTACAATATTGTGGTTTTTGCCATACGTTGACATGAATCATCCATGGGTATACATGTGTCACCCCATTCTGAACCCCCCTCCCACCTCCCTTCCCAGCCCATCTCTCTGGGTTGTCCCAGAGCACCACCTTTGAGTGCCCTGCTTCATGCATTGAACTTGCACTGGTCATCAGTTTTACATATGGTAATACACATGTTTCAATGCTATTCTCTCAAATCATCCCACCCTCACCTTCTCCCACATAGTTAAAAAATCTGTTCTTTACATCTGTGTCTCTTTTGCTGTCTTGCATATAGGGTCATCATTACCATAAAGATGAGTACCTTTAACACACATAGTTCTGGAATTTATGTATTTTTTTCCAAATTGATTTGTAGGTTTAGATATAGATAAATAATATCATAACTGAAGCCCAAATCATTTTTACACAAAGGTACTATTGAGTTCATTTTCTGAGACCATCCTAAAAATCTTTCATATACTATACAATTAAATAAAATATTTCTCTAGATAGAAATGTCTTCAAAATATTCATGACTCATGTAAATAAAGTTATGAATGCTCTAATGTAAAGGAGCTTGGAAGTAATGATTTGTGCCTAGATCTTTTGTTTTATTGCTCCTCATTACTATACTCTTTGGCCTTTTTTCCCCTATTCCTGATGTTTTCCCATAAAACTCTTCTTGCAATGCAGGAGACTGCCTGCAATGCAGGAACAAGGACATGATCCCTGGGTCAGGAAGATCCCCTGGAGAAGGAAATGGCAACCCACTCCAGTATCTTGCCTGGAAAATTCAATGGACAGAGGAACATGGCATGCTACAGTCCATGGGGTCACAAGAGTCGGATATGACTTAGTGAGTAGACCACCAACCAACATCAGTTAAGTAGCTCAACAAATGGCTAGTGTACACAGACAAAATATAGGTAATAAAGATATAGGCAACTATGAATCCATATTAAGTGATCAACAACCATCTAAATATTTGTTTAGGAATGATTGATGACCATCATTTGGAAGCAGAAGAACCAGGACACATTGTTGCTACAGTTTTCTCACTGCTTACATCTTCATAGCATGATCTTTTGTGGGAATGGATGTTTGGAAGTGGAGTGGGTAAGGTGAGTGGATTAGGGAATAGGGAAAACAATAAAAAAGAGAGCTAAGTCCACTAAGAAGTATTTTCTGTACATAAAATATTATTCAAATTTTAAACATAAAACATACAAATTAACATATGAATTAACTTTTCCTTCTGGGAAGGAAAGCTCTTATTAGGGCAAGAGAGAATTTCAGGATGGGCAATCAGTATGAGAGTACTGTCACTGCAGTTTCAAGTTGGTTTTGAAGAGTGACATGTTGTATAAGACTGGGAAGCAATTGAGAGAAAAACCCTTTCCAAAGGGAGACCAAGATCAGTCTTACCTTTTTAAGGTCAGTACTTTAAAACACACATGTTTCTCATACAACATAAAAAAAATCATTCTATACTCTACAGTCCCTAGTATCAATACTATAGAGTTTATACATAGGAAGTAGCCTGAGAAGTGCAGTTATTTGACAGCAGAAGCCTGCAAATCACAAAAATAATCATATATTTATTTAATGCCTATTATATGCTATGCTTTCATTTTTTTTTCTCTTTTAATTTAACCCCTTTAACAAGCCTATAAGGCAGGTACTATTATTATCTCATTTTCCAGATGAGAAAATTAAGGGCTCCAGGAGGTGATGTTAATTGTCCAAGATAACATAGCAATGATGGAATTGTCATCAAACACAGGCATCTGGGTCTCCAAGAGCTATGCATTTTCCCACTAAGATATATTGTTCTGTGCACTGGCAAGCACCATTTTCTTTCCCTTCATAACCTCTCTACCCATGTTTCTGGATATGGGAATAAACGTGTCACATTGGCTTATTGAAACTGAAGGTGTGAATGTGGAAACATATGGTTACAATTCCATAACCTGAGCTATGCCTGGAGCATTTGCACAAGCGATTCATAGCAGGATTGTCTAATGTGATTTGAGGACTACATAACCTGAGAAGTTTAGAGGGCTTTCTCACTGGGATGTCACATGGGCCAAGGGGGACAATATTAAAGGGTACTAGGTAGATGCAAGAGCCCTGTGGGAGTGAAGGAATAGTCCTGCTGAGTTCTTGGCAGCATTGAGACACCTGTAAGATGCTTTCCTGGAATGGGCTTTGAGGATGGAGTTATATTAAGCCTTCAGTATAGAATTTTGTGGTTTATGAATGTTTGTTTCAGCCAAGTGTGGCACCTCTGATGGTTACTAATGAGTATGTTGAGTATAATCATAACTGGATTTTTAAAAGAAGAGAAATATAAGAATATATGTGTTTTACACTGGAAGGATGAAATATTTGTTTCAACTGAGACAGAAACCAAGATATTTCAGTCACTCCTGTGACTCCAATGAATCACAGACATGGTGAGCTTGCCAAAGACACAGAAGCAAAATACATTCTTTGTTGTCCCTGAAGAATTTCAGGGTAAAAGTAGATTTTTATAAAGGCTTCAACTTTGAATGAATGAATGAATGAATGACAGGTGAATGAATGAGATGAGCAGATGGCCCCTGCTCCCTGCTGAAAATATTTTCTCAAAGAGGTGATGTTAGAGATGGTGTTATTTCAGCTGCTCTGAAAAATCCACTAAAATCTGTACACAAATTGTAAGAACTGTTTGTTAGAACTTACTATGTTTTAAGCCTGTGCTAATGTAATACACACAAGAACTATGTAATATTGGGTACTCTTACTGATGGGCTTCCTAGGTAGCTCAGTGGTAAATCTGCCTGCCAATGCAGGAGACACAGATTGCTGGGTCAGCAGGATCTCTTGGAGGAAATTGCAGCCCTCTTCAGTATTCTTGCATAGAGAATCCCACAGACAGAGGACCCTGGCGGGCCAAAGGGTCAGACACAACTGAGCACATATGCACTCTTAATGATATTATTTTACAGGTGAGGAAATAGCCTTGGAGTGCTTATATTTCTTGATCTAGGTTACTCAGCTGTAGACTAGTGACTTTAAATTAGTCCACAAATCACTCCCTTTACTACTACATTATACTGTTTAAAAATTTTGAGTATAGATTACCCTTAAAGTACCTAAGTCAAGAATAAAGAATACAGGTAATAGCAGAGATGGGGAATTAAGCTCAGTCTTCCTTGAGGAGGGCTTCCCTGGTAGCTCAGACGGTAAAGCGTCTGCCTGCAGTGCAGGAGACCTGGGTTCGATCCCTGGGTTGGGAAGATCCCCTGGAGAAGGAAATGGCAACCCACTCCAGTACTCTTGGCTGAAAAATCCTATGGACGGAGGAGCCTGGTAGACTACAGTCCATGGGGTCGCAAAAAGTCAGACACTACTGAGCAACTTTACTTTCTTTTCACTTTTCTTTGAGGAATCAAACATTTAACCAGTACCTTAAGATGCCTCAGAAGTGCCCAACAGTAGTAAGCAACTGGCCCAAAGTTTGTCTGTCTGCAGAGTTAATTCATGTAATAGAACTATTGCCATTACTTGATGCATGGTGGCAGTGAAAAGGTAATGCAATCACCTTTCTACATCACATCTATGCTAAAAGTGTGTGTGTGCTTGGTTGCTTCAGTTGTGTCTGTCTCTTTGTAGTCCCCAGTCTTCTTTGTCCAAGGGATTCTCCAGGCAAGAATACTGAAGCCAGTTGCCATTTCCTCCTCCAGATCTTCCCGACCCAGGGATAGAACCTCTATCTTCTATGTCTCCTGCACTGTAGGCAGATTCTTTACCGCTGAGCCACCGGTAAGCCCCCAAACACATTCTGCTCAAAAACTTTTTGTTCCTTCCTACTGGCTAGAGAATCAAGTTCTGATTCTTTACCTTATTACTCAGGGCTGGCCACAAGATGACCACAACCTAACTTAGCAATTTGTCCTTAGGCCATTGTCATATACTGCAGACTAGACAAAGTTTGGAATCATGGATAACATGCAGCTCAAACAAACAAGATTTTATTAAGCATGCAGCAAGGCATATTGTTAATGACAAACTACTTACAGCGCAGTTACAACTTCTTCCCAGGTAGTGCCAGTGATAAACAATCCACCTGCAATGCACCAAAAAAAAAAAAAAAAAAAAATGAGGTGTGGGTTCTACCCCTGGGTCCAGAAGAACCCCTGGTGGAAAGCAAGCCACCCACTCAAGTATTCTTGCCTGGAGAATCCCATGGATAGAGGAGTATGGCCAGCTACCATTTATAGGATTGCATAGAGTCAAAGACACAACTGAACACAGGCAGTTAAGTTTACACAGTGACAGCTTGACCTAGGGACAGCACCAATTACTGACACCTCAACCTAGCGGCAGGTTGACCTAGGGACAGCACCAGTTAGTGACAGCTCGACCTAGGAGAAGTGCCAGTTATTGACAGCTCAGTTTAGTGACTGCTCAACCTACGGGTAGATCTGGTGACAGCTCACATCAGAGGCAGCTCCAGCGGCAGCTCCAGTGGAAACTAACCCTTAAGATGCAACACTGGCTGCAACCTTTAAGCCAACGCAAGTTTTCGTGGCTTCCTTTTTTTATACCTTTGGTCTCCTTTCCCTGGAGCCTGATTTGTTATGCCCTATGCAAAATAAGTGACAGTACCTGCATGCCCCTGATTGGTTACACCCAGGAGCACTCGAGCGAGGGGTGTGTGTTTTCCCAGGTTGCTGCTGCTGCTAAGTCACTTCAGTCGTGTCGGACTCTGTGCGACCCCATAGAAGGCAGCTCACCAGGCTCCCCCGTCCCTGGGATTCTCCAGGCAAGAGTACTGGAGTGGGGTGCCATTGCCTTCTCCGGGTTAGGCCCTATGCAAATATGGGATGGTATCAGCATGTGCCTGATTGGCTATACCCAGGACCAATCAGGGAAAGGGGTGTGTTTTCCCTGGTTAAAGTGAAAGTGAAAGTTGCTCAGTTGTGTCCAGCTCTTTAGGACCCCATGGCTGACAGGGTCTTCTGTTCATGAAATTCTCCAGGCAAGAATATTGGAGTGGGAGTTCCCATCTCCAGAGGATCTTCCCAACCCAGGGATCGAACCCAGGTCTCCTGCATTTCAGGCAGGTTCTTTACCATCTGAGCCACCAGGGAAGCCTAGGAATACTGGCATCGGTAGCCTATCCCTTCTCCAGGGGATATGCCTGACCCAGGAATCCAACCGGGTGTCCTGCATTGTAGGCTGATTCTTTACCAGCTGAGCTTTCCCAGGTTCAGCCCTATGCAGATAGGTGATGGTGCCAGCATTTGCCTGATTGGTTTCACCCAAGACTAGAGGTTCTCACTCAGGTCCTTGACTTCCCCTCTTATGGGCCTTCCCTGCACGGCCTCTCCCTCCACCACGTGGTTCCATCATCTTGGACTTCCTATTTTTTTCTGACTACCTGATGCCTCCCTTTGCTCCTTTTATCAGAGAAGGCAATGGCACCCCGCTCCAGTACTCTTTCCTGGAGAATCCCATGGACGGAGGGACCTGGTGGGCTGAGGTACATGCGGTCGCTGGGAGTCGGACGCGACTGGGCGAATTCGCTTTCACTTTTCACTTGCGTGCATTGGAGAAGGAAGTGGCAACCCACTCCAGTGTTCTTGCCTGGAGAGTCCCAGGGACGGGGGAGCCTGGTGGGCTGCTGTCTATGGGGTCGGACATGACTGAAGCAACTTAGCAGCAGCAGCAGCTCCTTCTATGCCCTGATCTCCCCAACAGGTCATTCCTACTGGTCAAAATCATATTTATCTTTCAACATTCTTCTCACATGCCATCTTAAAAGTAAGATTTTATTTTTATTTCATTGATATATAATTGATATATAACATATTCTTTTCAGGTGTAAAACATAATGATTTGATATTTGTATGTGTTGCAAACTGATCACCATAAGTCTAGTTAACATCTATCACCATACATAGTTATAGGATTTTTTTTATTGTGATGAGAACTTTTAAGACTTACTCTCAGCAACTTCCTCATATGCAGTGCAGTATTATTAACTATCTCCGTGCTGTGCATTATATTGCCAAGGACTTTATATATAGTTTTAAGTATACAATAACATTGAGAGGAAAGTACAGAGATTTCTCATATACTCCTCTGTTCTGCACCTCCATAGTCTCCCCCATTATCAATATCACCCCCCAGAATGATACAATTTTTTCTTAAGGAAGGATGAACCTACATTGACAAATGATAATCACCCAAAGGCCATAGTTTACAGTGTTGTAAATTTCTATGGGTTTGGACAAAAGTATAGTGACACATATCTGTTATTGTGTGTGTGCTCAGTCCCTCAATCATGTTCAACTCTTTGTGACCCAGTGGACTGTAGCCCACCCGATGGGGTGGTTGCCTTTTCCTTCTCCAGGGAATCTTCCCGACTCAGGGGTCAAACCTGCATCTCCTGTGTCTCCTGCATTGGCAGCTGGATTCTTTACCACTGTGCCACCTGGGACACCTGTATATCTGTTACTATAATAATCATAAATAGTGTATTCACTGCCCTAAAAATCTTCTATGCTTTGTCTATTCCTCTTTCTTACCCCCAGAAACCACAGATTTTTAAAATCATCTTTAATTTTGCCTTATACAAAATGTTGTATAGTTTGAATCATACAGTATGCATGCAGAGGATTCCCTGGTGGCTCTGCCTGCCAAGCAGGAAATGTGAATTCAATTCCTGGGTCAGGAAGATCCCCTAGAGAAGGAAATGGCAACACACTCCAGTATTCTTGGAGAAGAATGGACAGAGAAGCCCAGAGATGTCGCAGAGTTTTACACAACTGAGGGCACACAAGGACTATACAATATATAGTCTTTTCAGATTGGCTTCTTTCACTTAGTAATATGTATTTGTTTCTTGATAATTCATTTGTTTTTTAGAGGTGAATATTCCTTTGTCTGGATGTACCTTTTGCCTTCAGTCTTTCCCAGCATCAGGGTCTTTTCCAAATGAGTCGACTCTTCACACCAGGCAAAGGGAGAGCAGGGCGCCAGAGGATAAAATGGTTAGATAGCATCACAGTCTCAGTGGACACCAATTTGAGCAAACTCTGGGAGATGGTGAAGGACGGGGAGCCTATTGTGCTGCAGTCCATGGAGTTGCAAAGAGTTGGATGTGACTTAGTGACTGAACAACAATAACAACTGGATGGACCATAATTTATTTATCCATTCACCCACTGAATGACACCTCTGTTGCTCCCAAACTTTGATAAGTATGAATAAAACTTCTGTAAATATCCATGGGCTGGTTGTTTCATAGACATAAGTTTTCAGCTCCTTTGGATAAGTGCCAAAGAGTGTGATTGCTGAATCATTTGATAAAAGTATGTTTAGTTTTGTAGAAAACCTCCAAACTGTCTTCCAAAGTGTCTGTACCATGTTTCATTCCTACCATCAATGAATAAGAATTCCAGGGGAAAACACACTTTTCCCTGTGTTTCAGTGTTCTGCATTTTGGCCATTCCAATAGGTGTATAGTGTATCTTATAGTCATCTTAATTTCCATTTCCATGATGACATGTGATGTGGGGAATCTTTTCATTTGCTTATTTGCCATCTGCATATCTTCTTTCATGAGGTGTCTGTTCAGATATTTTGCCCACTTTAAAACTGGGTTGTCAGTTTTTTTACTATTGACTTTTAAGAGTTCTTTGTATTTTTTGGGTAATGGTCCTGTATCAAATGTGTCTTTTGCAAATATTTTCTCCCAGTCTGTGACCTGTCTTCTAATTCTCTTGATACTGTCTTTTGCAGAACAGAAGTTTTTGATTTTAATGAAGTTCAGCCTATCAATTATTTCTTTCTTGAATCTCATTTTTGGTGTTTTATTTAAAAAGTCATTGTCATACCCAGTGTCATCTATGTTTTCTTATATTATCTTCTGAGTTTTATGGTTTTGCATTTTGCATTTAGGTCTATGATCTATTTTGTTTGTTTTCTATTTTGAAATTTTCTTGTCTTAATTTTTTTCCTACAATTGCAATGATAAAAGAATTTTTTAAAGTTGATTACCGAGTCCAGAAAACATCTCTCTTTTGATAGGTCCTTGAAAACATGGATTGTATTTTACTCTGTGTTGAAGGCTGCTAGGCCCTTGCAGTCTGCCACTTTAGGAAAATAGTCCTTTATTCTTTCTGAGCATGGAGGTGTTCAAAGGCCCATTTCTCCTTCAAGACAACAGCTTAAGTACAGAGGAAAGAGCAGTTTGGAAACTACTGAATGTAGACTACAGTCCACCAGGAGCAGTTCTTCCCAGGTGTGGCTGGAGAATCGTTGTGCTGAAGGAGGTAGAACAGGATGGCAGAGGATTTTTATAATTTTCTTCCTACTACTTTTTAAAATATCTTTTTTTGTTGTGATATAATTGACACATAGTATTATGTAAGGTGTAGAATATATCATTTTGATATATATCATACTGTTTATATATTACAGTATGATTACCACCAGTTATCTAACAGCTCTATCACATCACATAATTATCATTTCTTTTGTAGTGAGAACAGTATTGTTCAGTCATGAGAAAGAAGTCTTGCCATTTGTGACAACACTGATGGACCTTGAGGGCATTACCGAGAGGTATGTCAGGCAGAGAAATACAAATATTGTACAATATCACTTGTATGTGGAATATTAAAAAAAATCCAAAGCAGAGTAGAATGGTGATTATCAGGGAATGGGCGTGGGAGAATTGGGGAGATGTTGTTTCAGGGTACAAACTTGCACCTAGTAGATAAATAAGTTCTGGGGAGCTAATACATAACATAGTGATTATACACAATGTTATTGTATTATAAACTTTATAGTTACTAAGAGAGTAGATCTGTGATCCATTTAGAGTTATTTTTTGTGATGGCTACTTAAATACTTCTTCATGGATACTTTTCAGATTACCCTCTCCCATGAGATGGACATAACTTTACTCTCCAAGCTATCAAACACCTATTTTTTTCTTCTCTCATGATTGCGGCTGACCATATAATTTATTGTTTGAAGGGGGACACTTTCCAAAGTGAAACAGTGTGCTACTGATAGTTACATCAGTATGATAGACACTAACTGGAACTGTCCTTATGGACATGTTAATTATGGTACATGCTTTATCTTACCCATATTGTTCAGTCAGCTCAGTGGCTCAGTTGTGCAAGACTCTTCGTGACCCCATGGACCATAGCTCACCAGGCCTCTCTGTCCATCACCAACTCCCGGAGTTTATTCAAACTCATCTCCATGGAGTCGGTGATGCCATCCAACCATCTCACCTTCTCTTGTCCCCTTCTCCTCCTGCCTTCAATCTTTCCCATCATCAAGGTCTTTTCAAATGAGTCAGCTCTTCACATCAGGTGGCCAAAGTATTGGAGTTTCAGCTTCAACATCAGTCCTTCCAATGAACACTCAGGACTGATCTCCTTTAGAATGGACTGGTTGGTCCAAAGGACTCTCAAGAGTCTTCTCCAACACCAGAGTTCAAAAGCATCAATTCTTCAGCACTCAGCTTTCTTCACAGTCCAACTCTCACATCCATACATGACCACTGGAAAAACCATAGCCTTGACCAGATGGACCTTTGTTGGCAAAGTAATGTCTCTGCTTTTTAATATGCTATCTAGGTTGGTCATATAGAGAAGGTAATGGCAACCCACTCCAGTACTCTTGCTTGGAAAATCCCATGGATGCAGCCTGGTGGGCTGCAGTCCATGGCTCCTAGGAGTCAGACATGATTGAGCAACTTCACTTTCACTTTTCACTTTCATGCATTGGAGAAGGAAATGGCAACCCACTCCAGTATTCTTGCCTGGAGAATCCCAGGGACGGGGGAGCCTGGTGGGCTACTGTCTATGGGGTTGCACAGAGTCGAACATGACCGAAGCGACTCAGCAGCAGCAGCAGGTTGGTCATAACTTTCCTTCCAAGGAGTAAGCATCTTTTAATTTCATGGCTGCAGTCACAATCTTCAGTGATTTTGGAGCCCCCCAAAAAAAGTCTGACACTGTTTCCACTGTCTCCCCATCTATTTCCCATGAGGTGATGGGACTAAATGCCATGATCTTAGTTTTTTGAATGTTAAGCTTTAAGCCAACTTTTTCAATCTCCTCTTTCACTTTCATCAAGAGGCTTTTTAGTTCCTCTTCACTTTCTGCCATAAGGGTGGTGTCATCTGCATATCTGAGGTTACTGATATTTCTCCCAGCAATCGATTCCAGCTTGTGCTTCTTCCAGCCCAGCTTTTCTCATGATGTACTCTGCATATAAGTTAAATAAGCAGGGTGACAATATACAGCCTTGACATACTCCTTTTCCTATTTGGAACCAGTCTGTTGTTCCATATCCAGTTCTAATTGTTGCTTCCTGACCTGCTAAATGATTAATCAGAGCCAAATGTCATCGTGTTCAACACCATTTACATTAGACATGATGTTACCAACTCACAAAGGATTGGCTGAATATTTGAACTTTTTGAGGTTCAACATGTTATGTTTCTGAGTTGGGCTACTAGGTGTTAGCTAAGGATATAAGCTTTTCCCTACCCCTAAACTTAGGCCATTTCCTGATTTCATAACTGAATGTTATTTACAGTTCCGTAAGGTGCAGCCAAAATTAATGTAAACTGAAATGTTTAAATTTTTTGATGTTCATTTTAAATAGCCGAATTATGGACTAAATTTAAAATAAAAACCTCAGCATGAATCAGATGGCTTATGTCTCTGTGTGATGGCTTTTATATTAAATGTTTTACATGAATGCTGTTGTTCATCTTGGAAACTGGTTGTTATGCATATTAATGAGACCCAGGTGCTAACTTCATGCTGTTTTCTTTCCAAAGAAGAAAATCTTTACATTAAGTTAAAGTGTTTTTACAAGTATTTGTTGTAATAATTATAAGACAACATTTTGCACCTTGCAGTGTTTACCAGGTTTATTTCCTAATTCCAACTCATCTTAATTCCTCTCCTTTCCCACTGCACTTTTGCTTTTTGTACGCTGAGAGTTTCTGGCCATATATGACAGTAACCTGAAAGTTCCCCAGGAGCTCAAGAGGGACATACGTTTCTCCAACAGCTCTTCAAATGGCAAGACTTCATGTTCATCTGTGTTCTACCCAAGGTCATTTTATGCACACCCCTTGTGATTTCTTCCTTCCCTACCAGGAAGGGAGATTGGCCAATTGATTACAGGTTACAGACCCCATATCTTTTATAATTTTCTATTATTTCCTTAGGGTACCTTTTATTTTAACTTCTTGGATTATTTCAATAACTTTTCTGTATCTTTCCAATTTTCCTTTCAGTGCAGAAACTCGGGCTGGTTGGGCTTCTCTAAGAGGAACTGACTGATATTACACATAGCTGGACAGTAACTTCATGGATCTTGCTTACTTAGAGAAAATTCTCAGGGTAGCAATACTCCACCTAACTTTCTGAGGTTGATGTTGTGGGATTGTGTCCAAAGGGACCACCCCCTGAATGAGTGCTAGGTACACACTCCTTTTGATTTTACACACAGGTTTTGAGCACCTACTGTGTGCTAAGCATGGTGTTATGTTCTGGGAATACAATGATGTGTAAGACATCATCCTAAGTCTTGGAGAATTTGTAGTCTTAGAGCAGAGACTTGTACATAAAGTTTTAAAAAGTGTGGTGGCACAGATTTTGAGATATACCTTGGCTAATTCTGAATTGCAGTAGAGGCACCCAAACCAGCCTTGGGGTAGAGATCCTCAAAGATATGATACATAGAGTTAAGTCTGGGATGAGGGATAGGAGTTATTTGAGTGAGGAGGTGAGCTAAGGGAATTCCTGGAAGAGAGAATATATGTGAGCTCAGGCAGGGAGGTGGGAAGAAACATGTCCTAATCAGGATTTCAGGGTTACTATGGATTTTGAGTGAGGTGAGATGTGATGGGAGATAAAGTTTGAGGAAGACTTGGGGCCAGGTTGTGAAATGCCTACTTGCCTACTGCTGTATGGAGTGCAGTCTTCACCTTGAATTTGTTCTTGGGGTGAAGATGAGGTAGGAGGGAGTGATGAGGGATAGAAGGCTTTATAAAAGAGTAATTTATTTTCTTTGAGGTTTGGAAGGATGAGATGGGCTGAACAACACTTTATCTTGAAATGGCTCTTTTTTTCTTTATATTTTCCAAAGCTGACATGTACACCCTGAGGCTTCTGTCTGTTTGTATGGGCATGTGAAGTATTTTTTTTTTATTATGAAATTAAAAAAAGCAAGAGTCAAAATCCAGAGAACTCAATTTTAAAGTAACTTTTATTGTGTGTTTTTCGCTGATTCAAAGTAACACATGTTCACTTTTAAAATGTAGTATGAACAGAAAAACACAAAGAGCATTTAAATTACCAATAATCCTGATATTCAGAAAATGTATTATTAATATTTTGAAGTCTTTTCTCTTAATCTTTTCCACACACACACACACACACTCTCACACCACACATATATATGCATTTTACAAAGTTGGGATCATATTCAATACATTGTTTTGTAAGCTGTTTTTTTTTTTTTAACTTTACCTTCTATGGTGAACATTTTCCATGTTATAAACTATTCTTCTACAAAGAACTTTAATAGCTGTATAAGTATTTTATTCAACTTACATACACAATGCTATTTACTCTCCTCCATTGTTAGACATTCATTTTTCACTATTATACTATTTCACTATTATGATACTCATGCCTCTACATAAATATTTATGTACCTTACTGATTATTTTCTATTGGATGAATTCTTAGAGGTGGCAGTGCTATAAAAAAGGGACTGCATATTTTTAAAACCTTTAATGGGCCTTGCTAAATTATTCTCTAGAAATGTTATTCCATTTTTATTTCCACTTCTTATAAATGTTTATAAAATGCTGCTTGTTTCTCCATATTTCTGCAAATTTTACAGGGGAAACTGGTTTCTAATTTTCTCTAATTTATTTGATCACTAGTGAACTCTACCATCTTTTCTCACACCTATAAGTCATACATATCCTTTTAATGAATTTCCTATGTGTGTTCTTTCTGAATTTTTATTGTTGTTCTTGTTCTGTTCCTCATTATCAGTTTTTAAAAGTGTTTATATACTAACAATATATTTCCATTTACCTGTCTCTTACATTATATTTTCCCTAGTTATTTTCCTCTTTTTATTCATGGAACACACACACACACACACACACACACACACACATATAATATAGTCAAATCTGTAACATTTCATTATGGTTTCTTTTTACTTTTATTCTTAGAATAAAAATATTTCCCCACTCTTTGTTCAAATATTCACCCATAATGCTTTTCTTTTTATTGAAAAATATTTAACTGTCTACTCTCCTTGGAATTTAGTTAATATACATTGTGAGAAAGGGGTCTAATTTTTTTCCCCAAACTGTATGCCAATTAGTCCATCATTATTTATTGAGTAATTGATCTGTTCATCTCCCATACTGACATAGCATCTTTATTGTATATTGAAAACTCATTTAAATCCATCTCTCTCTCTTTTTATTTTGGCTGTGTAGGTCTTTTTTATAGTGTGTGGGCTTTCTCTAGTTGTGGACTCCTCTTGTAGTGTGAGGGCTTCTCTCATTGTGGAACATAGGCTCTAGAACGAGCCACCTCCTTGGGCTGAGTTGCCCTGTGGCATGTGGGATCTTAGTTCCCCATCTAGGGATCAAACCCGCATCCCCTGCATTGGAAGTCAGATTCTTAACCACTGGACCACCAGGGAAGTCCCTGATATGTCTTTCTGGACTTGTTATACTCTTTCTCCGAACTCTCTATTCTGGCACCAGTGCCCTTTACAATTATTTTAGTTTTTGATATGTTTAATAAAGACTGTACAAAAATCTTATTTAAAAAAAAATTTAGCTATTCTTCCCTGTTTCTTACCTCATATTATCTTTACCAAAGAAAAATCTGATTGTGATTTTAATTGGAATTGTTACATTTTATAGATCATAGAGAGAGGAATTGATATCTTTATAATATTGGGACTTACCACCCAGTTATGTCATATGGTTCTCCATTTCTTTGAATTATTAAACAATGTATGTCTTTATAATTCAATTTTGAAAATGCCCAGTAGACAAAGGTAGACAGCTTGCATGTAGAACTTGCATCTTCATGTTGAATATTAGTTAGTTCATCATCTGACCTGATGGGACAATTTGACAACTACAAACACAAGTTAAGAAAGAAGCATGGAAATTTGATAAGGTCCTTTCAATATTTAGCCCCCAGTGTTCTTCAGCTGTTCAGTTGCACATATTCTCCTAGGTCACTCTGGACATTTATCCTGACAAAGGCACCCTGCTTGAGTTTTAGGCAACCTGTTGCAGAAGAACCTGGAGTTTCCCTTGTGAATAGCAGTATGTCAGCACTTCACTAATTAGAAGAGACCTTGCAACTAAAAAGAGCCAGGGAAGGGCTCAGCATTCAAGCAGAGACCTAAGTTTAAAGCACAAAATGTAGCCAGGAAACTCTTGGGTGGTAAGATTCTCTAACTTGTGGTTAGCATTCCTAGACACTCCCACTCAGTATTAGACATACACACACACACACGCACACACAAAATTTGCTTTTTGAGTTGTTGAAGTGGGAATATTATTCAGAAGAAAAATGTAACTTGCATTACTATATCATTTCATCTTCTTTGAAGATTAGAGACCTTAAATAGTTTCCATATTCAGTTAGGAAAATATGGAGATTATTGAGCTGATAGCCTTTGGAGATAAGTTGAAAGTGAGAAAACCCACATTCTGAAGTAAACAATCAGCAGTAGTGAGGGAAATATTAGTGGCTACTTCAAAGAATAGAGCAGATGGCTTTGGATATATTTGGAGGGACATAATTAAGCTCATGTCAGATTCTGTGTAGAAATAGCCTGATGAGACAGGGTTAATCTCTAAGGTAGGGTTTATAATAAGTTTCATCCTATGCAAATTAAGTATCAGTATTCTTGTTTGATCTCCATAATGCCATTGTATAGGTGTCCATAAGGAGTAGGAAATGGCAACCCACACCAGTATTCTCACCTGGAAAATTCCATAGACAGAGGAGCCTGGCAGACTACAGTCTATGGGGTTGCAAAAAACTGGATACGACTGAGGTACTGACCACAAGGATAGGACTGACTATGAAGGACAGGGACAGAGAGATAGGACTTCTGCAATGGTGAAGTAAGGACCTCTACAAATTTGGATGAACCTTAAAAACAGTCTGCTGAGTCATAGACCACATGCTGTATGATTCCATTTCTATGAAATACCCAGGATATGAAAATCTACAGAGACAGAGATTAGACTATTACTTACTTTGTACATGCTTACTCACTCAATTGTGCCCTACTCTTTGTGACCACACAGACTGTAGCCCACCAGGCTCCTCTGTCCATGGGGATTCTCTAGGCAAGGATACTGGAGTGGTTGCCATTTCCTCCTCCAGGGGATCTTCCCAACCCAAGGATCAAACCCATATCTCCTGGATTTACAGGCAGATTCTTTACTGCTGAGCCACCAGAGAAACCCTCAATTACTTCAGATTTGCTCTAATAATTAAATAGTTGCCTATGTTTAGGGCAGGACATGGGGGCGAGTGAGGAGTGATTCCCTATGTGTAGGATTTCCTTTTTGGGGTGATGAAAATTTTCTAAACTTACTGTGGTGATAGTTTCACAGCTTGTACAATTCAGTTGTTTTTACTATATGTGCAGATTGGGTGAATGACATGTGAATTAAATAGCAATAAAGTGTTTTTTTTTTCAAAAGATGATACAGAATAAGAGTTTAGCATAGCAAGGATGAATGAGCTGATACCATAGGTCTTGAGCAAGTATCTAACTATTCTGGACCTTATTTTCTTCATCTATAAAAAATGAGAGTAGTAACATCAAAATCAGAGTTCTGATAATTACATGAGGTATCTTTAAAGCACTTAACTCAGTAATTGACACATAGTAACTTTTTACAGGCCATCAAGAAAGAGGCCAGATTCCAAGTGACCAGTTCCTGAAGAGAAATGAAAAGTTATTACAGTGTATTTAAGTGGGAAATCAGGATCAGAGACCCAGGAAGTGAGAGTCAGCAGAAACAACACACATGTAGAGCTGGTACCCAATAATCCCTGGAATAAGTGTCTTTTGTTTCATCTTGTTTTCATACTGCTTTCTGGATTGGATAACCTGAAGGGGGGACCATCAGGCAGTGATTTCAACTAGGTGGAGACAAGGGTCTATAGGTGAGTTTGCCTTTATATGACATGTGGGACAAAGATACTATGGTTATCTTACACAAAAGTTCTGGTCTTTCTAGCTAATTTTCTCTTCAAATGGAAAAATGTAGCATCTGTCATGTGTCTTCCTTTCCTCTTATCACTGAAATAAGGTCAGAATTTTCATAAAATGGAGTGAAAAAGTTGTGATTACTGAGCTGAGAGTTGACTTAGAACCATGTTTTCACACATGCACCGGTGGGGAAATCAGTCCTATTCTTTTAGTCATCCCTTTGCCTCTCCTAGGGATGAAAAGTATTGGGCCATCTTATCCATTCTTGTAGCCATCTGACCTACCCACCTGGCTTTCTAGCTATACTTCTTACTTGATCATATTCTGATAGGTGGTCTGGGGGTATTGGATCACTGCTGAATGTTTGTCCTTGAACACTTCTCTGAAGCCAATGTAACGCTTTCTTTTTTGCCAGTTAACTTAATGAGGTTCTTTAGGATGGCTCCACTGAGGTTTGGTAAAAAGAGAAGGAATATTGAAGCCAATTAAACTTTAGTCTTGGAAGAAGAAGCATTGAGTGGATTGAGTGTTATCAGAGACAGCGGTAGCTTGGAACCTTGGCCATGAAGGATCATAATTCAGCTGATAGGGAAACAGGAGGCAGGTGGAGTCTTGGAGCTTTGCAACTGGAGGCAAGAAGCCTGTTGGCCAGACATGTATTATAAATCACTTTCACCTCCCTCACGGTGCTTATGGGATGGTTGACCTCTAAGCTGTAAAAGTTATGCAGGGTACAATATATGCTGCCATTTTTCATCTTTGTTGGGATAAAATGAGTAAGGAATTTTGGAATTTTTGAGAAATTGTAGACATGTTAATCATCTTCACAGGATTGTAGAAACCTGTTAGTCTTCTTGACTGATTAAGAAGTACTGTTCCTGAGATGTGGTATGACAGTTTGACAATATTATATGGCCATTTTGATGATGAAATCTTGGCTGCTTAGAATGTCTTGAAGGCATTCCTCCAGTGAACTGCATCAAAGCAGAAAGTTCTTCAGAGTTCTGTAAAGGGAAATCAATCCTTGGGAAGATTGAAGAGGTGCTCTGCATGACACTAAAGCAGATTTGGTAAGACATGGTAGTAGGGAAAAGAGAAAGAGATTTTAGAAGTTAATGTCAAATTTCAGCCTAGGGGTTGAATTTGCTCTCAGTGGAAGGAGATGAGTATGACATTTGTAAATGCTATTGGGAATATTTCAGTTGAGGTGACACACTTTGGTAATGGATTCCTTTAAGCAGTTGAATGCCTTGGAGGAACTGATTAGTCATTCTCCTTCTCTCACTTCAGGGAGACCAGGTGGCTAAATGGAAGAAGAAACAGTGCAAGTGTCCCTCAGTCCCTTACCTAGCTTCTCTGGTGACTTCCTATTGCCAGTGGGTCTTTAACTACCCAGGAATTTGTTCATAACACTTGTGTGTTGAGTGGGGCACTAGTCTCCTTTATTAAAGCTGTTTAGAGAAATGTGAAATTCGAGCCAAAAGAGTGACAGCTGAATACCTTGCTTATAGTAAATGCTGCTTGTGGTGTCTCAGAGGGAGAAAGCTAAATAATGACAAAACTCATTTAGTTCTCAAACAACCCAAGACATATCATTATTATGTCCATTAGACAGATGAGGAAACCATGGCTTAGGGAAATTTGATAACTTGTCCCAATTCACACACTGTATAAGTGATGAGTCAAGGTAGTCAGTCAGATTCTGGAGCCTGCATCTTTAATCACAAAGCCATGCTGCTTGTTTCCATGGGGAGGTGACTTTTCCTGAAACAAGCAGGGCTTACTAGTTTACTTACATCAAATACAGCTTGCTTATATAAAGAGCCCGTTTTCAGTTACCTGTAATCATAACAAAATGGGTTTTCTGAGTTGCATTTTCTGGTTAACTGAGAATATTCATGGATATCTGTTCCACTTCTTGTTTACGTGGTGTTAGTTGCAGGATCACCAACAGGAAAAGAAGGGCAAGCTTCAATACACCAGCACTTTTCAAGTCTCACAACTGATATTGTCACACTGCCTAAAAAAGAAGTAATGTGGCTGAACTCAGACTCAAAGGCAGGGAGAAATTGTCTACCTTTTGATGATAGGAGTGGGAAAATTACAGAGGAGTGTGCATCTCAGATCTGTGGACAAATTCAGAGCCAGTACTAAGACAGTCTACTATGCTTCCTAATAACATTTCATGCTTCATTTGTTAAAGCTTCTTCCTTAGCCATATAGACGTGATTCTTCTTCCTTGGATGTGTCAGGCTGTTTCATGTTTCTGTGCCTTTGCTCGTGCTGTTCTCTCTGCTTGTAATACACCCTACTACTCATGTCTCCTCACTGTACCTCCATCTGGTTGGTTAATACCTATTTATTCCTTAAAGGTCACCTCCTGCTTCCTCAGTCTCCACTGTACCCTGTGCATATAGCCATCAATGCACTCTATTCTATTCATCTGTTTACATATTTATCTCCTCTTGCCAGGCTTTAATCTCCTTGAGGACAAGGACTGCATTTGATTTTGTGTATTCTGCACTTGGCAGTGTACTTGCTACATAGCAGGAATATGTATTCTTCAGTCAGTTCAGTCACTCAGTCATGTCTGACTCTTTGCGACCCCATGGACTGCAGCACACCAGGCTTCCCTGTCCATCACCAACATCCAGAGCTTACTCAAACTCATGTCCATCAAGTCAGTGATGCCATCCAACCATCTCATCCTCTGTCGTCCCCTTCTCTTCCCACCTTCAGTCTTTCCCAGCATCAGGGTCTTTTCCAATGAGTCTGTTCTTTGCATCAGGTGGCCAAAATATTGGAGCTTCAGCTTCAGCATCAGTCCTTCCAATGAATATTCAGGACTGATTTCCTTTAGGACTGACTTGTTTCATCTCCTTGCAGTCCAAGGGAATCTCAAGAGTCTTCTCCAAACCACTGTTCAAAACTATCAGTTCTTTGGTGCTCAGGTTTCTTTATAGTCCAGCTCTCACATCCATACATGACTACTGGAAAAACCATAGATTTGATTAGACGGACCTTTGTTGGCAAAGTCCTGATGAAAGAATATTTGGGCTTCTCTGATGACTCACTTGTAAAGAATCCACCTGCCAATGCAGGAGATGGAGTTTGATCCATGGGTTGGGAAGATACCCTGGAGGAGGAAATGGCAACCCGCTCCAGTATTCTTCCCTGGAAAATTCCATGGACAGATGAGCCTGACAGGCTACACTCTAAAGGGTCACAAAGAGTTGGACATGACTGAGCAACTGAGCACACACAATGAAAGAATAAGCAATGTGCTTCCCAATTTTTTGGTAGCTATGGTGCTTTTTTTTTTTGACCCTGCAAACTGATACTTTAGTTGAAGTTTTTACCCATATCCAGTTGCCCCAAGGATGCTATAATTCTCCCAAAATTTAGGGTAGATTTTCTTTTGAGACTTGTAAGATCATCTTGAGATATGGGAGATAGTGTGGGATGTTATCAAGTTCAGGGTTGGGAAGCACATTCTTAGATGGGCACTAGCCAAAGCTATTGTGATGCCTTGCTAAGAACCATGGTTCACATATCACATTTGATGTGAAAATACAAAGTCTTAAAGGTAGAAACGGCTAATCCAGGTAGCAGAGGGGGAGGTAAAAGTGTTGGTTGCCTAGCAATCGAACATGTGTACCATATATGAAATTTGTGTTTCTGGATGACAGAGCGTTAGAGAGGTAGCTAGCTAACATGCAGAGGAAATATGGTGAGAGCCAATTGTCCCCAGAGATTAAAAGAAAAAAGAAATGTGGCTCATGATGTGCAGGAGGTGCTGAGAATGATTGAAAGTCTGTGAACTTGTATGTTTTCATGTTTGTTAGCAGATATTTTTCTCCTTCAGAGCTCCAGTTTTTTTAAATAAATAATCTTTATTCTTCACCCGCCTTCACAAAAACAAACAAACAAAAAATCACCACAGCATTTGATAGCCTTTGCTGAGAAAGAAGTAAACATATTCCAATGTGTTAGATTCCCACTTCGCCTAGACTGGCAGAGGCTTTCACTTTGGAGGCTGCCATAATGGATACACAGAGCTTTGGCTGTCCAGGGATTTCAAAGCTTTAATAGTTCCAGTTCATGGTCTCCACCAATGCCATGATCTTCAACCAAAGAAACAGTGCTCCCCCCACACCCAGGAGACTTTCTGGCCTTGCCCTCCATTTCTGCAAGCTTCATCATCTTTTGTCCTCTTTACCTCCTACAAAAGCATTCACATCATCTAACTCTCCTTCAGGTTAGAGAGAGGCACTCCCTTTTCCCTCCAGTGTTAGAGGTATATTCAGACAAATCTTCAGAGCTTTAAAAAAACACAGATAACTGGAAGAAAGGTAGAACTTGGGGGAAAAATTTAAAACCAAATGCTATATATGCAAATTACCTTCAAAACTCCTAGAAATCCTTGTTGCAACTTAAAATCGACAAAGCTTCAGACTCTAAAAGGAGTATTTTCTGGGACTTTGAGGGTTTGAGGACTTGATTTCAATGGGTCACTTTAGCCTATATTGGCTCTTTTATTTACTACTTGAATTTATTTTTTCAAAGCACAAGGCCTTTGCAAAGCCATAAATACACAAAGATTGGCTTCATCTTTCTCCTTGTCTTCCAGCCTACTTTACAAGGTAATCACCATCAAACCAACACCTACCTTTGCCTTCAAGATTTGGAAAGTATTTCTCAAAATCTTATGAGCAGGAGCTGCCCCATGAAGACATGAATGGGACTCAAAATATACATTGAACAAAAAATAAATATATTTTTATAAACTCAAAATAGTTTATTAGCATAAGCTTGGGAGATGAATAGGATGCTGAAGGGGAAGGCAGGTGGATAGAGGGGTTGTAGAGTGATGGGGTAACTGACTTTCTCTGAAAGGTAGGTGGATGAAGATAATTAGGAAGAGACTGAATATAACAGGAAAGCATGAGTTCCTGAGTGTAAGGGAGAGGATTTTTATAAGGATCTTACAACACACTGTTATTAGTTTTTTAAGTATCATTGTACAGTTTTATTTTGCATATACAAAATATAAATTGTATAAAACAAATATAAATATATGATAATCTATGCCTTTTTTTACACAGATAGTAGTATAGTATACACACTATTCTGCACTTAATTTTTTCACTTAACAGGATATTTTGGAAATATTTCCATGTAAATATAGAGAGGACTTCACCATTCTTTTCTAACAACTGTATAATATTCTATTAGTATGTCCTACTTCTTTTCCTGACTAAATCCCTACTGGTGGAATTGCGTTTTTCTAATCCTTTGCCATCTTGTGTTTGTAAATATATCTGTAGGATAAATTATTTAAAAAGGAATAGCTGATCAAATGGTAAATGCATTTGTAATAAATTTGTTATACATGTTGTCAAATTGCCCTCCACAGAAGTGTAGCATTTACTACCAGCAATGTATGAAAATACCTTTCCCTATAGCAAGTTATCAGATTTTTTATTTTTGCCAGTCTGATAGATTAAAGAGTATATTTGAGTTGTTTTGTTTCACAGTCATTTTATTACTCATGAGGTTGCACATATTTTCATGTTTCAGAGTCATATGAATTTTTTTGTGTGAACTGTTGCATTCTTTGACCATTTTTTTTCTGTTGGGTTGTTGGCCTTTTAACCTGGTGTACTCATCTTCAGAATTTGAATCTATTAAGAAGTCTTCCTCTGATGATGTACAAAATGAGGTCAGATCCCCATTCCATTCAGTGTAAGCCACTGGACTTCATAATGTCAGAAGTAGAGCTGGGTTGAGGTGAAAAGAGCATGGGGAGAGCTTGCTCCCCATGAACACAATACCCAAAAGTGGGGCCTTTTCAATACATATTGTAAAGGTTTTTGTTCATGTATGAAAATACATGAGAGGAAGCATTGTGAAAATGAGACATAGAGAATGTAGCCAAGGATAGCATGTGCCCAGGACAGCATAGTTGTACTATGGCTCAATCCCAACCCCTAATTGGAAACTTGCTATACCTCTCCTTACTGACTGTTGATGACTAGTTCTGTGTAGGTGGGTTTCTATGAGTAGTGGCAGCTTCAGATCAACACTGGCAGAGCTCACTATGTGAACACTTAGTTTTTTCTTTTTTTAATTTGGTTGTACCACGTGACATGTGGGACCATATTTCTCTAACCAGGGATGGAACCTGTTCCCCCTGCAGTGGAAGCACAGAATCCCAACCACTGGACTGCCAGGGGAGTCAATTTTTTTTCAATTTTAATAATATATTTTATTTAACTCAATATCTCTAAAATATTACCATTGTAACATGAAATTAATATAAAAGTGATATATTTTATATTCTTGTTTGTCTTATGTGTTGAAAAATCCATTGTGTATTTTACACTTGCAGCATATTTTGCTTTAGACTAGTCACATTTGAATGGCTAAATAGCCACATGACCTAGTGGCTACCATATTGGACAACACAGTTATAGATGGTGGAGAGTTTTTGAGGCATTTAAGAAAAATAACTGTAGTTTTAAGACATTTTACTTTGCAATAACTTCAGTTTTTCGTAGAGTTCTCATATGCCTTTTATTCAGTTTTTCCTATCGTCAATCTTGTTATGCTTCATATTTTATAGCTCTGTCATTTTTTATACTTTTTGAGAGATTTCCTCCATTTTACCTTTAAAATCCTCTCATATATATTTTATTTCATACTTTTAATTTTTAAGAGCTCTTCTTATTCTCTGGTTATTTCTTTTTATAGCATACTGTTCTTGCTTCATGGATGTAATATCTTTTATCTCTCTGGGGATATTAATCATAGTCCTTGTGTACTAGTCCCAGTCTATTGTTTTTTTTAAAACTCTTTTCTGTTAGTGGTTTTCTTACAATGTTTGGTGATTCCTGGCTGTCCTTTTATGTTTAAGCATGAAATATTATTAAATATGAAAGGACATGAATGTAAATGTATCTACGGGCAGGACATAGCAACTAGTAAAAATCACAGTGGATAATTACTTGAGGACACAACTTTTTAATTGGGGATCCCCTGTTAATATCTATAGACCTTTTCTCATGGGCTGTTCAGTACCCCTTTTGAGGTACTCTTCAACTTCTTGCCTGAGCAATACAATCATGTTCATTGTAGGAGATGCATGAAGGAAAAGAGTTGAAGGTTTTACTATTTAGTATATGGACATTCACTGAATGCCTTTCACTTCAATAAGATCCTTCATTTGCATCTTTGGCTGTCCCTGGTGTCCCTAAATTCAGATCCTGTCTGGTTTAATGTTACTAGATATTGATCTGGGTGGAGTAGAAATTGATCTGGGTGTTATCAGTCCCATTCTATACCCCTTGTTTCAATAGTGTCTTATATCTCTAATTCTTGAGGCTTTCCAGAATTTTAAGGCCCAGATACACTTGCTTCCTGATGACTACTCTTACTGCAGGTTTATATTCCAACTTTACCTGACCTGCTAAGTCAGCTACTACTTAGCCATTGGTTTTCCTTTTTGGTAAGATAGTTACTTCTCTTGTTTGCTGTTTACTTCCCTCCCATTCTCTTTGCACTTATGGATTTATATCTTTTCATTTATTGTCATTTTAGGGGGGATTCAGGAGAAAATGGAGATAAATATGTTTAGTTATCCATGTTTAGTCAGAAGTTTGAACATTTGATTTTAAGAATTACCCCTGTATAAAAATGGTTGCTTCCATTTGCCCAGTGTGTTTTCTGTCAGAGGCTTAAGAATGTCTCTTGCAGGACCTTTGGCAAATTTTGCTGCCCTGGGTGCTTAAAACTTCAGAAAAGTCCTGGATAACATTAACTCAACTACCTCAAAGTGAATAACTGAATAAATTTACTCTTGTGATTTTTCTTGAAAGGTACAAAAGAACAGAAATGTAGCATGATAGAGGTGGAAGAGGACTTACATATCATTGATCACAGGGTTTCCTAAGTTGTGATCTGTGGGGCATTTATTTCTCAAGGTTCTCTGAGAGAAAAGGTTTCTGTGGTCAAATAAATTTAGGAAACTCTATAATAAAGCCCTACTTTGAGATTTCACAGAATGTATGTTTCTAGTCTTTGAGAAATCGGCAGAAATGTCCACTTCCAGCATCAGGCAGACTTTACTGAATTGGCATAAAAAGAGTGATTCTACAGAAGCCAAAAAGTAGTTGAAAACAGGAGGAACTCTGAGAGGTAAAGTAGTTTGTAAACTAGCTTTTCCCCTCAGGGCTTCTCTTGATGTCTAGAGACCCTGAGGGACCCCCTTAAAAGTTGCATTAGAAGTTGGGAGTGGGAGATGAAACTCTGAGACCAGACAGATGGTTGTTACAGGAAATCCCTGCATAAAGCAAGGACAACAAAGACCACAACCTCAATGTGATGGTGAATGGTAACTAACTAATCCTATGACTATTAAAGAAATAATATCAGTACCTTAAAATTGCCCCATAATGAAAACATCAGGCTTAGATTATCTAGTGTGCAGCTAAACACTTAATGAAGAGGTAAATTGAGTGTTATACAAATTATTCTAGAGAAAGTAAAACAAGGACAATACCTCATTTTTCTTCCCTATGGAGCCAGTAAAAACCTCAATAACAAAATTTGATAAAGATGATTAAAGAAAGTACAATTACAGGACAAATTCACTCATGACCACAGATGTAAACTTTTTAAAATATCACAAACTTATATCCAACAAAGTAGGAAAAAAAAATAATATTTCAGAGCTAAGCAAGAGTTATCCTAGAAATACGAGGTCGATATAACATTAGAAAATCAATTAATGTAATTACTGCATTACCAGAAAATAATATATGATGATCTCAATAAAGGTGAAAAAGTATCAGGCAAAATCCAAAAATCCATTGATTAAAAAAAAAAAAAAAAAAAAAAAAAAACCAGGAAGGAGGAGCTAAGATGGCGGAGGAATAAGACAGGGAGACGACTTTCTCCCCCCAAAATTCATCGAAAGATCATTTGAACGCTGAGCAAACTCCACAAAACAACTTCTGATCACTAGCAGAGGACATCAGGTACCCAGAAAAGCAGCCCAACTTTTTTGGAAGAAGGTAGGACAAAATATAAAAGATAAAAAGAGAGACAAAAGAGTTAGGGATGGAGATCTGTCCTGGGAAGGGGTTCGTAATAGAGGAAGTTTCCAAACACCAGGAAACCCTCTCACTGGCGGGTCTTGGGGAAGTTTTCAAATCTCGGAGGGCAACCTAACCAGGAGGAAAACAAATAAAACCCACAGATTACATGCCTAAAAGCAATTCCAAGCAGAAAAGTACCCCAGAAGCTCGCATCTGCCACCAGCAAGTGAGGATTGAA
This sequence comes from Dama dama, assembly GCF_033118175.1. NCBI lineage: Eukaryota > Metazoa > Chordata > Mammalia > Artiodactyla > Cervidae > Dama > Dama dama. Next base: position 58,314,204 of record NC_083714.1, read on the forward strand.
TGGAGAGAAGTGGGGGGCATTGCTTAGGGTAAGGACTGGGCCTGAATGCCCTGAGGGAAATAGGAGGGAGCTAATGTGAGATAGCAACTTAAACTGTGGGATAGCGAGGGAGAGGGAGGGGGAGGGGGAGGGGGAGGGGGAGGGGAGGGGGAGGGGGAATTAACCTGTGAAAAGCCCTAACTGAAGGCACTGCCAGCCGTTTGCAGAACAAAGAAAGGACTGAGCAATTCCAGAGAAGAGCTAGCTGGCTGCGGACCGGCCCATCCCCTACCGGAGGCAGGAGGCAGGGAGGAGGGGAAAGGGGCAAACTCGGCCCCAGAGATGGCATCCCCTACCAAACTGCAAACAGGCTTCCAGTTTCTAACCAAAGACTTCCTGAGATTCTCAGGGTTGACATCCGCCAGGAGGGTTGCAGCCAGAGATCAGCTCGCCAGAAGAGACACAAGGCACACCAAACCGGCGCGCCCAGAAACTGAGGCGGGGACGGGTAGGGGAGAAGTCACGCTGCACCTGGAGAGAGTGTGCTCATCAAGCTCCTGATTCCCTGAGCTGCTCCAAACGCAGACCCAACTGAGTCTGCACCTTTATGGAGTACCAGAAAACCTGAACCTGAGCGGCTTAGGCCTGGGAAGTGCATGCAACTCAGGGCCCGCTCCCTGTAGAGAAGCGTGGAGCCTGAGCAGTGTAGACGGGGAAAGCACACACGGTGTGAGTGGGGGCAAACCCAGTGTGGCTGGAACACTGTGAGTACTCCCCACACACGCCAGTGACATTTGTTTGCAGCGTTCCTCCCTCCCCACAGCAAGACTGAACAAGCGAACCTAAACAAGAGACCACCTCCACCCACTTGTGTCAGGGTGGAAATTAGACACTTTCGAGACCTGCAAACAGAAGCCAAATAAATGAAGGGAACCACCTTAGAAGTGACAGGTGCAACAAATTAAAAGCCTGTAGTGAACACTGACTACACTGGAAAGGGCCTATTGATATCGAGAAGTGTAAGCTGGAACAAGGAGCTATCTGAAACTGAACTGAACCCACACTGCCCACAACAGCTCCAGAGAAATTCCTAGATATATTTTTACTATTATTATTATTTTTTAATTAAAAATTTTTTTCTTTTTCTTATTTTTTTAAAGTCCACTATTACTTCTGTACTACTCCTTAATTTTCACTTTTATAACCCACCATAACCTTGTAAAAAAAGGGGGGACCCTATTTTTAAAGTGAACTTCGTATATATTTCTTAAATTTTTTCTGTTTTTGTTTTTCGTTTTTTAATATTGTATTTTTAAGAGTCTCACCTCTACTCTAGATTTTTAATCTTTGTTTTTCAGTATTTGATATCAATTTTGGACATTTAAGAATCCATTTTTACTAAGGAGTGTGATTACTGGTTTGATCTCTCTCTCCCCCTTTTGACTCTCCTTTTTCTCCCCCAGATCACCTCTATTTCCTCCCTCCCCCCTCACTTTTCAATCCAATTCTGTGAAACTCTGTGTGTGTTCTGGGCTGTGGACAACACTTAGGGAACAGAGTACTGCCTAGATCTGTCTCTCTTCTCTTGAATCCCCCCTTTTCTCCTCCTGCTCACCTCTAGCTCCTTCCTCCCTCTCCTCTTCTTCATGTCACTCTGTGAACCTCTCTTGGTATCCCTCACTGTGGAGAATCTTTTCACCAGTAACCTAGAAGTTTTATTATCAGTGCTGTTTGGATGGAGAAGTCTTGAGGCTACTGTAAGAATAGAACTGAAATCCAGAGGCAAGAGGCTTAAGCCCAAAACCTGAGAACACCAGAGAACTCCTGACTACAGGGAACATTAAGTAATAAGAGATCATCCAAAAGCCTCCATACCTACACTGAAACCAACCACCACCCAAGAGCCAATAAGTTCCAGAGCAAGACATACCACTCAAATTCTCCAGCAATGCAGGAACATAGCCCTGAGCATCAACATACAGGCTGCCCAAAGTCACACCTAACACATAGACCCATCTCAAAACTCACTACTGGACACTCCATTGCACTCCAGAGAGAAGAAATCCAGCTCCACCCACCAGAACACCGACGCAAGCTTCCCTAACCAGGAAACGTTGACAAGCCAATTGTCCAACCCCACCCACTGGGAGAAACCTCCACAATAAAAAGGAACCACAGACTACCAGAATACAGAAAGGCCACCCCAAACACAGCAATCTAAATAAGATGAAAAGTCAGAGAAATACCCAGCAGGTAAAGGAACATGAAAAATGCCCACCAAGCCAAGCAAAAGAAGAGGAGATAGGGAATCTACCTGAAAAAGAATTTAGAATAATGATAATAAAAATGATCCAAAATCTTGAAAACAAAATGGAGCTACAGATAAATAGCCTGGAGACAAGGATTGAGAAGATGCAGGAAATGTTTAACAAGGACCTAGAAGAAATAAAAAAGAGTCAATTAAAAATGAATAATGTAATAAATGAGATCAAAAATACTCTGGAGGGAACCAACAGTAGAATAACAGAGGCAAAAGATAGGATAAGTGAGGTAGAAGATAAAATGGTGGAAATAAATGAAGCAGAGAGGAAAAAAGAAAAAAGAATCAAAAGAAATGAGGACAACCTCAGGGACCTCTGGGACAATGTGAAACGTCCCAACATTCGAATCACAGGAGTCCCAGAAGAAGAAGACAAAAAGAAAGGCCATGAGAAAATACTCGAGGAGATAATAGCTGAAAACTTCCCTAAAATGGGGAAGGAAATAGTCGCAAAAGTTCAAGAAGCCCAAAGAGTCTCAAACAGGATAAACCCAAGGCGAAACACCCCAAGACACATATTAATCAAATTAACAAAGATCAAACACAAAGAACAAATATTAAAAGCAGCAAGGGAGAAACCACATATAACACACAAGGGGATTTTCATAACGATAACAGCTGATCTTTCAATAGAAACCCTTCAGGCCAGAAAAGAATGGCAGGACATACATAAAGTAATGAAAGAGAATAACCTGCAACCCAGATTACTCTACCCAGCAAGGATCTCATTCAGATATGAAGGAGAATTCAAAAGCTTTACAGACAAGTAAAAGCTGAGAGAATTCAGCACTGCCAAACCAGCTCTTCAACAAATGCTAAAGGATCTTCTCTAGACAGGAAACACAGAAAGGTTGTATGAATGCGAACCCAAAACAACAAAGCAAATGGCAACGGGACCATACTTATCAATAACTACCTTAAATGTAAATGGGTTGAATGCCCCAATCAAAAGACAAAGACTGGCTGAATGGATACAAAAGCAAGACCCCTATATATGCTGTCTACAAGAGACCCACCTCAAAGCAAAGGACACATACAGACTGAAAGTGAAGGGCTGGAAAAAATATTTCATCCAAACAGAGACCAAAATAAAGCAGGAGTTGCAATACTCATATCAGATAAAAAAGACTTTAAAATAAAGGCTGTGAAAAGAGACAAAGAAGGACACTACATAATGATCAAAGGTTCAATCCAAGAATAAGATATAACAATTATAAATATATATGCACCCAACATAGGAGCACTGCAATATGTATGGCAATTGCTAACAAGTATGAAAGGGGAAATTAACAGTAACACAACAATAGTGGGTGACTTTAATACCCCACTCACACCTATGGATAGATCAACTAAACAGAAAATTAACAAAGAAACACAAACTTTAAATGACACAATGGACCAGCTAGACCTAATTGATATCCATAGGACATTTCACCCCAAAACAATCAATTTCACCTTTTTCTCAAGTGCACACCGAACCTTCTCCAGAATAGATCACATCCTTGGCCATAAATCTAGCCTTGGTAAATTCAAAAAAATTGAAATCATTCCAGTCATCTTTTCTGACCACAATGCAGTAAGATTAGATCTAAATTACAGGAAAAAAAAAAACTATTAAAAATTCCAACAGATGGAGACTAAATAACACACTCCTGAATAACCAACAAATCATAGAAGAAATAAAAAAAGAAATCAAAATATGCATAGAAATGAATGAAAATGAAAGCACAACAACCCAAAACCTATGGGACACTGTAAAAGCAGTGCTAAGGGGAAGGTTCATAGCATTACAGGCCTACCTAAAGAAACAAGAAAAAAGTCAAATAAATAACCTAACTCTACACCTAAAGCAACTAAAGAAGGAAAAAATGAAGAACCCCAGGGTTAGCAGAAGGAAAGAAATCTTAAAAATTAGGGCAGAAATAAATGCAAAAGAAACAAAAGAGACCATAGCAAAAATCAACAAATCTAAAAGTTGGTTTTTTCAAAAGGTAAATAAAATTGACAAACCGTTAGCAAGACTCATCAAGAAACAAAGGGAGAAGAACCAAATCAACAAAAGTAGAAATGAAAATGGAGAGATCACAACAGATAACACTGAAATACAAAGGATCATAAGAGACTACTACTAGCAGCTCTATGCCAATAAAATGGACAACTTGGAAGAAATGGACAAATTCTTAGAAAAGTATAATTTTCCAAAACTGAACCAGGCAGAAATAGAAGATCTTAACAGATCCATCACAAGCATGGAAATTGAAACTGTAATCAGAAGTCTTCCAGCAAACAAAAGCCCAGGGACAGATGGCTTCCCAGCTGAAATCTACCAAAAATTTAGAGAAGAGCTAACACCTATCTTACTCAAACTCTTCCAGAAAATTGCAGAGGGTAAACTTCCAAACTCATTCTATGAGGCCACCATCACCCTAATACTGAAACCAGACAAAGATGCCACATAAAAGGAAAACTACAGGCCAATATCACTGATGAACATAGATGGAAAAATCCTTAACAAAATTCTAGCAGAGTCCAACAACATATTAAAAAGATCATACATCATGACCAAGTACACTTTATTCCAGGAATGCAAGGATTCTTTAATATCTGCAAATCAATCAATTTAATACATCACATTAACAAATTGAAGGATAAAAACCATATGATTATCTCAATAGATGCAGAAAAAGCCTTTGACAAAATTCAACACCCATTTATGATAAAAATTCTCCAGAAAGCAGGAATAGAAGGAACATACCTCAACATAATAAAAGCTATATATTACAAACTCACTTCAAACATTATCCTCAATGGTGAAAAACTGAAAGCAATTCCTTTAAAGTCAGGAACAAGACAAGGGTGCCCACTCTCACCACTACTATTCAACATAGTTTTGGAGGTGTTGGCCACAGCAATCAGAGCAGAAAAACAATAAAAGGAAGCCAGATAGGAAAAGAAGAAGTGAAACTCTCGCTGTTTGTAGATGAAATGATCCTCTACATAGAAGACCCTAAAGACTCTACCAGAAAATTACTAGAGCTAATCAACAAATATAGTAAAGTTGCAGGATATAAAATTAACACACAGAAACCCCTTGCATTCCTATACACTAACAATGAGAAAACAGAAAGAGAAATTAAGGAAACAATACCATTCACCATTGTAACAAAAAGAATAAAGTACTTAGGAGTATATCTACCTAAAGAAACAAGAGACCTATATATAGAAAACTATAAAACACTGATGAAAGAAATCAAAGAGGGCACAATTAGATGGAGAAATATACCGTGTTCATGGATTGGAAGAAATAATATTGTGAAAATGAGTATACTACTCAAAGCAATCTATAGATTCAATGCAATCCCTATCAAGCTACCAACGGTATTTTTCAGAGAACTAAACAAATAATTTCACAATTTGTATGGAAATACAAAAAACCTCCAATAGCCAAAGCAATCTTGAGAAAGAAGAATGGAACTAAAGGAATCCATCTGCCTGACTTCAGGCTATTCTACAAAGCCACAGTCATCAAGACAGTATGGTACTGGCACAAAGACTGAAATATAGATAAATGGAACAAAATAGAAAGCCCAGAGATAAATCCACACACCTATGGACACCTTATCTTCAACAAAGGAGGCAAGAATATACAATGGAAAAAGACAACCTCTTTAACAAGTGGTGCTGGGAAAACTGGTCAACCACTTGTAAAAGAATGAAACTAGAGCACTTTCTAACACCATACACAAAAATAAACTCAAAATGGATTAAAGATCTAAATGTAAGGCCAGAAACTATAAAACTCCTAGAGGAGAACATAGGCAAAACACTCTCCAACATAAATCACAGCGAGTTCCTCTATGCCCCACCTCCCAGAATATCAGAAATAAAAGCAAAAATAAACAAATGAGACCTAGTTAAACTTAAAAGCTTTTGCACAACAAAGGAAACTATAAGCAAGGTGAAAAGATAGCCCTCAGAATGGGAGAAAATAATAGCAAATGAAGCAACGGACAAAGGATTAATCTCAAAAACATGCAAGCAACTCCTGCAGCTCAATTCCAGAAAAATAAATGACCCAATCAAAAAATGGGCCAAAGATCTAAACAGACATTTCTCCAAAGAAGACATACAGATGGCTAACAAACACATGAAAAGATGCTCAACATCACTCACTATCAGAGAAATGCAATTCAAAACTACAATGAGGTACCATTACACTCCAGTCAGAATGGCTGCTATCCAAAAGTCTACAAGCAATAAATGCTGGAGAAGGTGTGGAGAAAAGGGAACCCTCTTACACTGTTGGTGGGAATGCAAACTAATACAGCCGCTATGGAGAACAGTGTGGAGATTCCTTTAAAAACTGGAAATAGAACTGCCATATGACCCAGCAATCCTGCTGCTGGGCATACACACTGAGGAAACCAGATCTGAAAGAGACACGTGCACCCCAATGTTCATCGCAGCACTGTTTATAATAGCCAGGACATGGAAGCAACCTAAATGTCCATCAGCAGACGAATGAATAAGAAAGCTGTGGTACATATACTCAATGGAATATTACTCAGCCATTAAAAAGAATAGATTTGAATCAGTTCTAATGAGATGGATGAAGCTGGAGCCTATTATAGAGTGAAGTAGCCAGAAAGGTAAACATCAATAGAGTATACTAATGCATATATATTGAATCAAAAAGATGGCAACGATAACTCTATATGCAGTACAGATGTATAGAACAGACCTTTGCACTCTGTGGGAGGAGGTAAGGGTGGGATGATCTGAGAGAATAGCTTTGAAACATGTATAATATCAAGTGTGAAACAGATCACCAGGTCAGGTTGGATGCATGAGACAAGTGCTTGGGGCTGTTGCACTGGGATTACTCAGAGGGATGGGATGGGGAGGGAGGTGGGAGGGGGGATCAGGATTGCAAACACATGTAAATCCATGGCTGATTGATGTCAATGTATGGCAAAAACCACTACAATATTGTAAAGTAATTAGCCTCCAACTAATAAAAATAAATTAAAAAGAAGAATTTTCTCTAGCACCACAAACAAAACAAAACAAAAAGCAAACAAAAAAATTAAAAAAAAAATTTGCAAACTAGAAACAAAAAGGAACTTCTGCAACCTGATACAGGGAATCTGTACAAATCATATGAAAAGTGAATGTGTTAATTGCTCAGTCGTGTCATACTCTTTGTCTCAGTCATGTCTGACTTTTTGTGACCCCTTGGACTGAAGCCCACCAGGCTCCTCTGTCCATGGAATTCTCCAGGCAAGAATACTGGAGTGGGTCGACATTCCCTTCTCCAGGGTATCGTCCAGACCCAGGGATGAAACCCGTGTCTCCTGCATTGTAGGCCTATTCTTTACCATCTGAGCCACTAGGGAATCCCTAATAATCCTATACCAAACATTATTTCAGATGGAATAATTTTGAAAATATCCCCTTAAAATTAAGGAACAAGGCAAAGGGACTGACTCTATTACTTCTATTTCATGTTCTAGCTGGAAGTTCTCAGTTCAGTTCAGTCACTCACTCGTGTCTTACTCTTTGTGACCCCATGGACTGCAGCACACCAGGCTTCCATGTCCATCACCAACTCCTGGAGTATACTCAAACTCATTTCCATGAAGTTGGTGATGCCATCCAACCATCTCATCCTCTGTCGTCCCCTCCTCCTCCCGCCTTCAATCTTTCCCAGCATCAAGGTCTTTTCCAATGAGTCCATTCTTCACATCAGGTGGCCAAAGTACTGGAGCTTCAGCATCAGTCCTTCCAATGAATATTCAGGACTGGTTTCCTTTAGGATTGTCTGGTTTCATCTTCTTGCAGTCCAAGGGACTATCAGGAGTCTTTTCCAACACGACAGTTCAAAAGCATCAATTCTTCGGTGCTTAGCTTTCTTCATAGTACAACTCTCACATCCATACATGACTACTGGAAAAACCATAGGTTTGACTAGATGGAACTTTGTTGGCAAAGTAATGTCTCTGCTTTTTAATATGCTGTCTAGGTTGGTCACAGCTTTTCTTCCAAGGAGCAAGCATCTTTTAATTTCATGGCTAGCTACTGTGTGCTAGCTACTGTATAAAGATAAGGAAAGAAATATAAGATCTAATAATTGGAAAGGAAGAAATAAACTCTCATTATTTATAGATTATCTGATTTTCTACTTTAAAGAACTTAGAGTCCCTAAGGATAGATTTTTCAAAGTAATAAGAATTTAGCAACATTGATGGATTAAAAATCAATATATAAAAATCAATATATAGAAATCAATTGCATTTCTATTTCTCAGGAAAAGTTAGTGGACATGTTCAGCAGTATAATAAAAAAGAAAACATTCAAGAGAGGCTATCAATATAAATTAATAATTTTTTGAGAGATTGAAATCTTTTATAGGAAACGTTGTAAAAATAGAGAGATATTCCATGGGTAGGAAGTTTCAATACCAGCAATTAGAGAATTTTCTCCAAATTCATATAGACTTAGTAGAATTCCATTCAAATTCTCAAGAGAGTATTCTGTGGAACTTGATAAGCTGCTCCTAAGGCTTATATGGAAGATTTAGAGCTTGTGATAGCCATCACACTCCCAACCAGCCAGAGGTGATTAGTGGTAGTGTGGGGCTTGTCCTTCCAAGGCATATTATAAACATATAGTATTTAAGAGTTCATAGGCAGCAAAGATAAAAACACTAATTCAATAAGGTATATGCACTCATGTTCCTGGCAGCATTATTGACAGTAGCCAAGATATCAAAGCAACTTAGATGAATGGATATAGAAGATATACACACACATATATATACAGGATGGAATACTGTTATTGTTGTTTAATCATTAAGTTGTGTCTGACTCTTTGGCGGCCCCATGGACTGTAGCCCTCCAGGCTTCTCTGTTCATTGAATTTCCCAGGCAAGAATAGTGTAGTGTTTTGCCATTTCCTTTGCCAAAGGGTCTTCCTGATTCAGGGATCAAACCTGCATTTTGTATGTTGGCAGACAGATTCTTTACCATTGAGCCACCAGCAAAGCCCTAATGGAACACTACTCAGCCATTAAAAAGAATTAAATCTTGCCTTTTGCAATAGCATGGATGGACCACGAGGGTATTATGTAAAGTGAAATAAGTCAGATGGAGAAAGACATGATTTCACTTACATGTAGAATCTAAGAAACAAAACAACTGAACAAATGAAATCCAGACTCACTGATACAGAGAAGAGATTGGTGCTTGCCAGAGGGGAGGGAGATTGGTGGGGCAAAATGGGTGAAGTGAATCAAGAGGTATAAACTTCTAGTTATAAAGTAAATAAACCATAGGGATGTAATGTACAACATGGGGATTACAGTCAATAATATTGTATTAACTTTGTATGGTGACATATGGTAGACTTATTGTGGTGTTCATTTTTCAGTGTACATAAATGCCAAAATACTATTTTGTACCCATGAAACTAATAAAATATTGTATGCCAAATATACTTCAATAAAAAAGAAAATAGAATAAAAACTGAAAAGGGAGCTCATGCAGCTCAATATCTAAAAAACCAAAGAACCCCCAAAAAAATGGTCAGATCTAAATAGATATTTCCCCCAAAGAAGACAGACAATGGCCAAGATTCTCAATGTCACTAATTATCAGAGAAATACAAGTCAAAACTACAATGAGATATCACCTCAAATAGAATGGCCATCATAAAAAAAATCTACAAACAATAAATGCTGGAGAGGGTATGGAGAAAAGGGAACCCTCTTACATGATTGGTGGAAATGTAAATTGATACAACCATTATTGAGAACAATGTGGAGATTCCTTTAAAAACTAAATATAGAGTTACCATAAAATACGGCAATCTCACTCCTGGGTATATATCTGGAGAAAACCATAATTGATAAAGATACATGTGTCCCAATGTTCACTGCAGCACTATTAAAACAACTAAGACATGGAAGCAACCTAAACGTCCATTGACAGATACATGGGTAAATAAGATGTGGTAATACACAATGGAATATTAATCAGCCATAGAAAAAACTGAAATAATGTCATTTGCAGCAACATGAATGGTCTAGAGCTTATCATACTAAAATAAGTAAGTCAGACAGAGAGATAAATATCGTATAATTTCACTTATAGGAGGAATCTAATAAAAATCACACAAATGAACATTTTTACAGGATGGAAACAGACTCACAGATCTATAAATCAAACTTATGGTTACTAAAGCTGAAACATGGGGTGAAGTTAAATTAGAACTTCCATATACTCTTTGATCCAGGAATTTGACTCCTAGGGAAATACTCTAGAGAAACTCTTACACATGTGCACAGGAAGAAGGTACATAAGCCTATGTTGGTAACACTACTCAGTGCAGCACCCATCCTGCTCTACACTGCTCTTGCTGCATAGGTACACTGCCCTTCTTTGACTCACTTTTTCCTTCTTTTTTTCTTTTCTTCTTTGTAACCTTGGTCTCTGTTTCTTTTTATTTTTTTCTGTCTTTTTTCCTTGTTGTTTCTCTATTCTAAGTTTTCATATCACTGACTTTTTCCAAGTCATTACTTGATTTTTCCAAGTCATTATTAAGTTTTCATATCACTTGATTTTCCCAAGTTATTGCTAAACTAATAATACAGGGATTATACAGTATAATTACTGTGTAATCCCTATAGCTCAGACAATAAAGAATCTGCCTGCAATGCAGGAGACCTGGGATCAATCCCTGAGTCAGGAAGATCCTCTGGAAAAGGGAATGGCAATCCACTCCAGTATTCTTGCCTGGAGAATTGCATAGACCGAGGAGCCTAGCATGTTACAGTCCATCGGGGTTGCAAAGAGTCAGATACGATTGACCAACTAACACTACTACTGCTACTATTAAACAGGAACTTTTCTTTTACTTAGCGATGCCTATAATCTTAGTATTGAAATTTTTTGGCTACTTTTGTCATCACCCGTTCTTCAGCAGTTATTGTCTGCAACAGATTCAGTTTAAAAAAAAAAATGAAACCAAAAATCCCTGTTTCCATGCTGCAGGTGATAGAAGACTGACATCAAGGCAAGTGGGCAGCACCACATTTACATGGCAGTCAGTCAGGCTTCCAGAAACCGGAGTTACCTGAAATAGTTGTGACTGAAAGTGAGAAAGAACTCAGCACATTGAGGAAAGTAATAGTCACCACATTGTGCAATTTACACCACAGGAGAGGTATGGAATTAGTTTTCAGCTAGATTTGGATTTAGTGATTTAGAATTGTATGAAATTTAGGATTATTTCTTCCTTGCTATAGACTATTACCTTCTTGTATATAAACGTGGTCACATCTCTCCCATCTTTAAAAAAGCTTTGAGCTGGGATCCACTACTGGCGAATGCCTTACCATTCCCCTTTACATAGCCTAGTTTCTTAAAGAAATTGTCTACATTCCTCTTTTGCTTCCTTAGCTCCCTTGCACCTCCTCAACCCACTTTCCTGAATTGACACTTTACAAGGTTACTAATGAACTCCATGGGCATTCGTCTGTGCTTGTATAGTCTTGACCTCCTTTGCCATGTTTATCCCTGTGGATTAATTCTGTCTGTAGAATTTATCCTTGCTTGACCTCTGTGAGTCATTCTCTCTTAATTTCCCTCAACTTTCTGCAGCCACTCATTTCTCTAGGTCTCTGTCTTAATGTGGATGTTTCTTCAAGTTCCCATACTTGATCCTCTTCTCTTTTCACTCTTTGTGGCTGAGTTCTTCCACTCTCACGACTATCAAATCTAATCTCTTCAGTTTGGGCCTCTCACCTGAACTCCAGATGCAAATCTCCAATATATCCATTTAGATAGTTGGTCAACATGCTCAAACCTGAACAGCAACCCTCTATAGCATGTGGAAGATCAGAGAGAGTCTTCATTGCCTTTCCATGTTAACTCTGACCTGATGGGTACCTACAGGAAACTTCGTGCTTTGTGGTTAGATTGGCCCCTAACATCCAGCTTCTCCAGAGTTGGGTATGAATCCTGGTTCTCTTAAAATGAGACTTTGGCCAAGCCACTTATCCTCTCTTGAGTTTCAGTTTCCTCACCCATGAAATGGAGATCATAATATTCAGTTCAGTTCAGTCACTCAGTCATGTCCGACTCTTTGCAACCCCATGAACCTCACCACGCCCGGCCTCCCTGTCTATCACCAACTCCCGGAGTCCACCCAAACCCATGTCCATTGAGTCAATAATGCCATCCAACTGTCTCATCCTCTGTCGTCCCCTTATCTTCCTGCCCTCAATCTTTCCCAGCATCAGTGTCTTTTCCAGTGAGTCAGCTCTTCGCATCAGGTAGCCAAAGTATTGGAGTTTCAGCTTCAACATCAGTCCTTCCAATGAACACCTAGGACTGATCTCCTTTAGGATAGACTGATTGGATATTGGGTTGGCCAAAAAGTTCATTTGGGTTTTTCTGTAACATCTTATGGAACAAATCATAACATCTTATAGAACAAGCTGGACAAACCTTTTGGCCCACAAAATAGTAGTATCTCTCACATAGGATTGTGGTGAGGATTACATGATTAAAGGATTAAATTATGAAAACTCCTTTGTACTAACTCTGGCACTTGGTGAACATTCAGTTAATAGTAGTTGAAATTATTAAATATCACTGTTACATTTTTTTATTGTGTTGTTTGATTTTGAATCCAGGCTTTATTATCTACTGGCTATTGTAAGCCTTACCTTTGTCTTCTGTAACATGGAAATGGATGTATCATTCAAGTAATTTATATATATATTTTTTGTGGTGAAATAAAATAGTGCTGGAGTCTATAAACTTTTCTATAAAGGGCCAGTTGGCAAATTTTTCAGCTTTGGAGCCGATCTGGTCTCTGTTAACTATGCAACTATGCTGTTGTAGTACTGAAATAGCCATAGACGACATGTAAATAAATGAGCATGCTCAGTTGCTAAGTTGTGTCCAACTCTTTGTGACCCCATGGACTGTAGCCCACCAGGCTCCTCTCCATGGAATTTCTCAGGCAAGAATACTGGAGTGGTTTGCCATTTCCTTCTCCAAAAGGAATGAGCATGGATGTGTTCTAATAAGACTTTATTGATGGGCACTGAAATTTGAATTTCATATAATTTTCATGTTCTTTGAAATATTATTATTCTTTTGATATCTTCAACTTTTGAAAATGTGAAAACCATTCTTAGCTTTTAGGCTAAGAAAAACAAGTGGGAACTAAATTTGACCTAAGTGCTATTGCTTATTGATCCCAAAAATAATGCATGCAAATTGGAATGTCTAACCAAGGAGCCTAAGTACTTGCATTTGCTTGACTGAAGAACTCTATCTGGGAAGGTTAGTTCAAGGAAAGATGAGAGCTAACCTTTTCCCATATGGAAGCTAACTTTGGCCCTTATTCCTGCTGTGTGAGAAGAAGAAGGAGAGATTTTAATCAGTCTTTGGGCTCTTTGAAAGCTCTACCTCTTCAAAATGTACACCACCCCTCCCCCACTCCCTGCAAAGTGTCTTTCAACCAGACCAACCAGGTCAGTAGTTCTCCTTCTGGAGGAAGAGAAGAGAGTAGCTATTCAATACCTTTCCATTAAAAATATTTATTTGGCTGTATTGGGTCTCAATTGGGTCATGTGGGATCCTTCACTGCAGTGGCTGGACTCTCTAGTTGTGATGCACAGGATCCAGAGCACACGGGCTCAGTAGTTGTGGTGCACGAGCTTATTTCCCCTAAGGCAGGTGGGATCTTAGTTCCCTGACCAAGGATTGAACCTGTGTCTCCTGCATTGTAAGATGGATTCTCAACCACTGGATCATCAGGGAAGTCCAATGCCTTTTTGTTTAAAACCTTACCTAATCAGAGGACAAATTTTTTTCCATCCCTTTCTTCCTTCCATCCACAAATATTTATTGGGTTTCTACTATTATCTCAGGCATTATGTTTGCTACAGGAAATAGAAGGAGAGTAAGACTGAAAATATTGCTGCCCTCATTGAGCTTATATTTTAGCAGGGGTGACAAAAAATAACTATTTAATTATTTGGGGGAAATGTAATTGACAATTGTTTATTATCTTTGTTATTTATCTTTCTTCTGTATGATTGTTTTTGATTCATATGTTTTACTTGGCTACTTGACATCTCTACTTGACTGTTTCACTAGTTTTTCAACGTTAGTTAGTGAAGTCACTCAGTCATGTCCGACTCTTTGTGACCCCATGGACTGTAGGCCACCAAGCTCCTAGGTCCATGGGATTTTCCAGGCATGAATACTGGAGTGGGTTGCCATTTCCTTCTCCAGGGGATCTTCTCAACCCAGGGATCAAACCCGGGTCTCCTGCATTGTAGACAGACGCTTTACCGTCTGAGCTACCAGGGAACAAATGGAGTTCTTGATTGCTTCTATGCAGCCTTCAAACCTATATGTTGCCCAAATCTTTCCATCTTAGATAACTGCAACACCATTTACTCAATTATTGAAGCCAGAAATGGGAAATCATTTTTACAATTTCTTCTCTCAACTCTCATATCTGGTCAACTACTAAGTTCTGTCTCTTTTGCCTCTGAAATAAATCCAGAATCTGAACACCTCTTACAACTTCTAGCATTTTAACACCCTCCTCCAAGTCATTATCATCTTCAGACTCGACTATTTCAATAACTTACTATTTGGCATCCACATTTCCATTCTAGCCCTCTTTTTTTCTATAAAGTAGGATTGAAATCAGATCATATCCCACTCCCCACCACCATGTTAAATTAAAATCCAGTAAGTTCCTATTATACTTGGAATAAACCTCAGATTTCTTACCATGGTCTGTCAGATCCAGCATAATCTAGACCCTACCCACTGCTCTCATTGCATCTTGTACTACATCATCTTCACCCCAGACACCCACACTGGCCTCTTTCCTTAGGCACATCAAACTCCTTTCTGTAATTGGACTTTTGTACTTTTGTTCCCTCTGCCTGAAATGCTTTCTCTCAGGTTTCCTCATGGCTGGCTCATTCTCATTATTCAAGTTTCAAGTTTAAATGTCATCTTTTCTCAAAGATCTTAATCATCTTGTCTAAAGTAGCTATGTCTACCTTCTCATACATAGTCATTATCCACTGGTATAATTTATTTTCTTTGTAATGGTCATCACTGTTTGATATTACATATTGATTTGTTTATTTATCACTTGTCTCCCCCTATTAGATTATTTGTTGTTGTCACTCAGTCGCTCAGGCGTGTCTGACTCTTTGTGACCCCATGGACTGCAGCACGCCAGGCTTCCCTGTACTTTAGTATCTCCCGGAGTTTGCTCAAACTCACGTTCACTGAGTCAATGATGCCATCCAACCCTCTCATCCTCTGTTAGATTATAAGCTCCATGAAATCCTTTCTGTCTTTAAAAGTCTTATTTTAGACATGGTAAAGTTTAGGTACCTATGAGACATATAAGTAGGGATGTCAATTAGGCAGTTGAATATGTTTAGGTAAAATGAAGGGCCAGTGCACAGAACATAATATATACCCACTACCTGTTAGCGAACATCAGCAACAGCAGTGATAGCATCATTATTATCATTATCATCATCATCCCAGTCATTGGTTGAAAGGTATTAGAGAATCTTTGATCTTGTATCATCACATCAAACACCCAACTTAATTGAACCAAGTAGCTCTTTTAAATTTCTTGAGCCAATTTGCAAATAAACAAGTAAGAAACTGAGGAATTTAGGAGCCCTCCAAGTTTTGTGTTGCAGAAATGACTGCCTTTTTTGGTGGGAGAGGATGGGCTGTTCCATGGTCGGCTTTGGTGTTCCTCAAGAAAAATAAGTCAGAGATAATTTGGGTGGCATTTAGAAACTCTTCTTCCCACAGCAGCAGTATTGCTACCAGACAAATAGAATGATGTGTCTTCATGCTCTGCTTGTGTTATCCTTAGGCAGTGTCAACCTGTAAATCATGTACTTTTCACAGATCTTGTTATCACTTATAAAATTTCTGTCAGTTCCCTCTGCTTTCCATTTCCTTTCTTTTGTGTTGGTGACACCTATATTTATACAAAGTACTAGATAGAATATGAAATGCATAGATGTGTCAGCATGTTTTCAGTGCTTTAAAGAAGCCTAAGAAATCTCAGTAAACTTGCTCTTTCTCATGACATTCATGGCTAATACAGTAATAAGTGTGAAGTTGTGTCTCTCCTCTATTATCTTTCTAGGGAGAGTTGCTACAGATTATCTGAGAAAACAAGAAGAAAATAGACTTTACATCCATGCTGAAACCTAATCACCCATGTTTACCTCCTTTCCAGCAAATCAGAGGCAGAAATGAATAGGTGGAACACAGGGGCGAGGGTCTTTGTAGGCAAAAATAGTAAAGGAAGGTAAAGACATCTACTGACTTGGTAGGCACATGAAGCTCCATGTTTTAGTGACAGGTTCCAGTTTCTGATGCAGTTTTTGGTCTGTGAACTTGAAATTCTATTTACACTCTCTAGACCTGAGTTTCCTCATCAGTTATGTGAGAAACAACTTTTTACACCTTGGACTTGGAAAGATAAGTGTTTTGGTGATATTTGGGAACTGCAGGAATAGATGCTTTGTGAGAAGCTCTTTCTGCTTTTTCTGTCTATTCACATCTGACTTCCTTTCATATATTCTCTGAATTCTATACCTCACAGGTCTCCCAAAAATCTGATTTCCTGTTATCTAAGCAGATGGTCAGTAAGCATCTCCACTTTGTCACCAACTATACAGTTCCTCTCTACTCCACTTTAGCCAATTGCAGCTAATATCCTTGAATCTATACTCTGACTTTACCACATGCTCACAAGACCTGTCCACACTTTGGGTTATCCCTGTTGCCTGCTTTCTCAGCATCCAAATGCTGATAGTTGAGGAAGAAAGGCATGGGCATTTTGTTGACTCAGTGGCCTACAGAACAATGCTATCTGCTCTTTCGCCTCATACCTTATTTACTCTCTACCATTATTGCTCCATCAGTGATTACTGTATTCATCTTTGTTGTCATCCTATTATATTCACCAGAATGGATGTTCCATATATTTTTGGATACAAACTCTCAAGCCTACTCCCCTACACTCCCAGGTACCTCGTGAGAAGATGAAGGCTGTAGATTGTGGAACACCAGGCATTTCTTGATTTCCATATCTATTTTATACTTTCTTTACCTACTCAGAATTTCTCTGTATCTTTAGTTTCCTGTTGATATCCCCTCCTACCTCAGTGAAGTAAGTGTTCCTCTTCTTCATAAGGCTAATCCTTCCACTTGAGTTTAAAATTTCCTCTTCCTTCCAGATGTGTGGCTCTACAGCATAAATTTCTGCTCTTTCTTCTCTTTTTCTAGTCTTTCTCTCTTCATTACCTTCTACTAATATTTCTTTTGGATGAAGCGAAAGTCCCTCAATCATTCAGAGATACTGTTTTATCTCTGTGCTTCTTTTCATTGCCAACTTCTCAACGTAGCAGTCATTTCTGTTTGCCTTGGTTGCCTTACAACACACTTACTCTTTCAGTCTTTAATCTGACTTCTTCACTTAATGCAGCTCACCAACTCAGAGAGGCCTTCTTTGAGCACACTATTTAGTGGATTCCCTCCATTATTCTCTATCCCTGCATACTATTTTGTTCTTTCATAATAATTAGATTTGATACACATTTATTTGCTTGTTTATATGTTTATTGTATATCTGCCCTACCTGACTATGAATGGTATGAAGAGAGTAAGTACATATTTCAATTCATAAGTATATTATCCAGGACTTGGCACAGTCCCTGGTCCATGGTAGGTCATTGGCAAATATTTGTTGAATGAATTATGGATGAATACTCAACTAAAATGCATTTTCTGTCTGTTACCAAGTTTCCATTCCAGTGGCTTTCTCTCAGTTCTCATTCAGCTAGATTTTTTCATAGTATTTGGCACTGTTCAAACTCTCCTCTTTGCCCTTCCTTGAAACATTCCCTTTCCTTGTCTTTGCTGGCATCATACTGGCCTGGCTTTCCTCTTCTTTTCTTCTTTCATCTCCTTATTATTTGCAGGCATGTTTCTCCTTAACCCCTCTCTATGGCTGTCTCCTAAGGAGCTTATGTTGGTATCACTGTTGTCATCATGGTTATGATTGTTATTTCTCCTCATCCCTTTCCTCTCCTTCCCCTCCTCCTTTTCTCTTATTCATCCTCTTCTTTTTTCTCCTCCTCTTTCTCCTTCTTCATCTACCTCTTCCTGTTCTCCCTTGTGACTTAAGTAATCAGTCATCCAGTCTTCTAGAATCTTCTTCCTTTCTCAGTAGTTGTTATACTCACCTCCTTCCAATTCAAATGCCTATTACCATATTGTAATGAAAGTGAACGTGTTAGTCACTCAGTCGTGTCTGACTCTTTGTGACCCCATGGAATCTAGCCCACCAGGCTCCTCTGTCCATGGGATTCACCTGGCAAGAATGCTGGAGTGGGTAGCCATTCCCTTCTCCAGGGGACCTTCCCAACCCAAAGATCAATCCCAGTCTCCTGCATTACAGACAGATTCTTTACCATGTGAGCCACCTGTGAAGACCATATTGTAGTGACTATTAGTAATTAAGAGTGTGTGACTGAGGAACTATATTTAAATTTTTGTTTAGTTTTAATTAATTTAAATTTAAATAGCCTCCAGCGGGTGTGTCTAAAGAATGCTCCCAAATGGTCTAGGGCATATGAGTCTGTGTCAGTAGATATTCTAGGTCAGAGAATCATGTGGGCTTAGGTCAGGGGCTGTGATGTGTAGCCTGGAGTTGGACTGAGGTCAGGTGCAACAGGAAAAAATTTTCCCTAGAAAGGTGAATTGAGTCAATGGACATTCTCAATTAAGTGTCATTTTTTGTGAGGAGTCTGATGACTGGAGCGAAGAATAGTATAAATGTGTTATGTCCCTATCTCATATGTTTTTGTGAGTACTGAGATAATGCATGTAAAGTACTTAAAACATGATGACTGACAGTAGTATGTGCTCACAAAATGGTAACCATTTCTGTTGGTAACTATTTATGCATAATATAATAGTTAAGAG
Source organism: Dama dama (assembly GCF_033118175.1). NCBI lineage: Eukaryota > Metazoa > Chordata > Mammalia > Artiodactyla > Cervidae > Dama > Dama dama. The sequence goes on from NC_083714.1 coordinate 58,333,575, forward strand.
CATGGATTTGAGGATCAATAGGCCTGAGTTCTAGTCCTAGTGGCTATGTGACCTTGGCTAAGTCACTTTAATTTTGTAAAACCTCTCAGTTTCCTCAATGCTAAAAGGAGAATAATACTCATCCTATAGGGTTTTTTTGAGGCTATAAAACAGTTGGAGCACATTGTACAGTATTTGACACATAGTCTCTACATGTCCATATGATTATTATTATTGTATCTGGTATCTCTTTATTAGCTTCTTACTCAGAAGTCATTGCTACTCTTTTAAGGTTGATAGAAGTTCTTTTGCAGCCTGGACAGCATCTCCTTCATCCAGGAAAGCTTTGAAAGAAGGATCAACTTCAGTGGTTTGTTTTTCTTTTTCTTTTTCCAGTGGAAAGGCTTTGTAAGCATAAGGATGCATAAGCATAAGCATAAGCATATGGATGCAGACAGAAGTTTTAGCACCATACCCTTTCTAGTTCACAAGGTATTAGAGAGGCTCTTTAGCCTTAGTGGCCAGGAGTCCAGACATACTTGTACTCTGTAAACTTGAAATTTGTAGATCCACCAGACTAACAATTTTGGCACTTGAGCAGGAGTCTGGGCTTTCTAGGTGGGACTAGTGGTAAAGAACCCACCTGCCAATGCAGGAGACATAAGAGACATGGGTTTGATCCCTGGGTTGGGAAGATCCCCTGGAGGAGCGCATGACAACCCACTCCAGTATTCTTGTCTGGAGAATCCCATGGACTGAGGAGCCTGGCAGGCTACAGTCCATAGGGTCACAAAGAGTCAGACATGACTGAGAGACTATGCACTGAAACACTGAGCAGGGGCCTATAAAATGGATAAACAATGTCACGAATGATTGGAAATTACTTAGGCATCCAGGTTAATAATCCATCTAGTTTTTAATATTAGTTTTAAATTTATTTTTTAATTGAAGGATAATTACTTTACAGCATTGTGTTGGTTTCTGCCAAACATCAACATGAATCAGCCATATACATATGTCCCCTCCCTCTTGAACCCATCTAATTTGAAAACATTCTTGGAGACTGTTGCCATAGAATCTTTTCTGACCCATATGGTTTTAACCTGCATCTACAACATCAGTAAGAGGCACAAAGTTCAGTAATAGAAGTTCCCTCATGGCTCAGATGGTAAAGAATCCATCTGCAATGCGGGAGACCTGGGTTCAATCCCTGGGTCGGGAAGATCCCCTGGAGAAGGGAATGGCAACCCACTCTAGTATTCTTGCCTAGAGAATGCCACGTACAGAGGAGCCTGGCAGGCTACCATCCATGGGGTCGCAAAGAGTCAGACATGACTGAGCAACTAAGCATACAGCACACAAAATCACTTTATCTTAGTGGTGGACGAAGTAGCACCAAAGAAGCCATCCCATTTCTTTTCTTTTTATTTTGCCATCCCATTTCTGAAGCATTTAGAAGGCCTGAAGATAGTGTGCTGAAGACAAATGGGTTCTTGAAAAATTAATAAATTTATTTTTAATTGGAGGATAATTGCTTTACAATATTGTGTTGGTTTCTGCCATCTGTTGGTTTCAACATGAATCAGTCATACATATGTCCCCTCCTTCTTGAACCTCCCTCCCACTTCCCACCCCATCCCACCCCTCTAGGTTGTTGCAGAGCACTGGATTTGAGCTCCCTGCAGCTTATAGCAAATTCCTGCTGGCTATCTATTTTACACATGGTAATGTATATGTTTCAAAACTACTCTCTCAATTTGTCCCACTTTTTCCTTCTCCCACTGTACAGACTTGTGGATAAATGGGTTTTGACACTGAATGTATAAGAGAAGCTTGGCTGAAAGTGTGATATAGACTGGAATTCCAAAGTCTAAAATAATTTGGATAGATCACATAGAGAGGTGTAAATACCTTAATTCTGACCCTCTCATCCCAAATTTATTACTTCCTCAGTAGTCTCCATCTTAAGTAAAAGGCACCACTATCCACCTACTTGCTCAAGGCAGAAAACTCACCATCCTTGATTTCTCTCTCTCACACTCCAAAACATTACAGTCTTGTCTATGTTAAATATATGTCATGAACTCTATCACTTTTCCACCTTGACTGCCGTTACCCTAGTGCATCCATCCATCATCTCTCACCTGGGCCACTGCAATAATTTCCTAACTGATCCCTCTGCTTCCACACTTTTCTCTTATGATTCATCCTCTGGAGTGATCTTTTAAAAATGTAATTCATATTTTTGTCTCTCTTCTAGAGGTTTTTTTGTCATATATTAAAAAATCTATATCAAAAACAATTTTTAAGTTTTTATGATAAATAAATGTACAAAATAATTTTACTAATAAAGTAACTCTTTACTAAAGAACCCTCCAAGATTTGGCCTATATTCAACATGATCTACCTTGCTTATTTTGTTCTGTCTACACTGGCTATTTTGATAAACAGAAATGTTTTCTCTTTCAGGATCTTGTATTGCTCTTCTTTAGGTATTTTCATGCCTGGCTCCTTCAAGTCATATAGATGTCAGCTCACACACTACCTTTTCAGAGAGGTCTACTCTAGCTACTGTATTGGTCAATTACTCTTTCTCATCACCATGTTTTCTTTTCTTCATGTCACTCATCATGTTTTAAATTAGCTCATTTACCTATTTTGTTGCTTTATGCCTATCTCCTTCACATGATTGTATGATCCATGATGGCAGGAGGAAGTATTTGCAATAAACCTTTAGGTTTTAAAGTTTTTCAACTGGGTATGTGAGAAATGGGGATGTTCTAAGAACTGAAAACTGATGACACAAAACTGATAGAGTATATAGTAAGAGGGCGAGATGGGTGAGGTGAAAAGTCGTGGGAGATTTGTCAAGGGCCAGTTAGGCAGTAACTAGATTCTGAAGGGTCTAGTAAGTACACCACACAAAAGAGTTTAGACTTTATGCTATGAAACCTCACTGAAGGGTCTTGAGCAGGGAAGTAAAATGATCAGATCTGTGATTTGCACAGATTACTCTAGAAGCATAGTAGAGAGCAGATTGACAGTAGATGATATAGGAAGAGGCAGACCAATCAGGAAGTCATTGGGAAAGTGTGAGCAAGAAATGAAGAGTAGAGTTCCTAAGGAGTAGGAGCAGGCAGGAGGATAGACAAGAGAGGGCAGAGGTGAGTGACATTCAAGAGTCAGGAACACAAGGACTTGGTGACTTTTTAAAAAGAATTTTTACGTTTTGGCCACACAGACTGTGGGATCTTAATTCCTTGACCAGGGATTGAACCTGCACCACTTGCACTGGAAGCATGGAGTCTTAACCACTGGACCTCCAGGGAAGTCTCAGGACCATTGGGGGTGGGGGACAAGCAGAAGGAGAAAGGGTAGGGAAAGGGAAAGGAGGAAGGAAAGGAAAAGAAGGAGAGGAAAAGAAAGACTAGGGTAACTCTTGGGTCCCTACATTTGGACTGGGAGGATGGTAATACCATGGTAAAATATACCGTATTTTAAGGAATTCAGAATAGGAAATAAGATGTATAAGTGGAAATTATATTTTCATTTTTGGCTATATTGAGTTGGCTGTAATAGTAGTAAGTAGCAACAACTATTAGCATTTATTGAATGCTTATTCTATGTCAGTTTCTGTGATGAACATATTCAGTATCTCATATAGATAGGTGAGATACTTCCCATAGATAGGTGCCATTATCATCCCCATTTTACAGGTGGAGGAAACTGAGGCATTAAGAAGTCAAATTGTTTGCTTGTGGTTATAAATGTCAGAGCTAGAATTTGAATCAGAGTTTTTTTTTTTTTCCTCCAAAGCTCCAGTTGTGTTTCTAATGAGCAATGTTTAAAAACAACTGGACTATATGATGATCTTTTACTTTTATGTAGTTTGCTTCACTTTGTATATTTCATATTCAGTGCTCCCATTTTATTGAGTCTCTGTTTTCCAATTTCCCCATCTCTTTTTTTGTTGTTCTTTCTCAAGACGTTATCAAGCATAGTAGAAAAGCTTTTGTGTACATATATATATAGTATGTATAGTATATTTTAGAAAATTTATGAATTTCTGCCTACCTAAAAAAATTATGACATTTTCATTCAACTTGTTTGACTTAGTATGAATAGAATGCTAGATTTCTAATTTATATTCACTCAAAACTTTGATATAATTCCATGTGTTTTGGCATCTAATATTACTGCTAAAAATTTAGAAAACTTATTATCTTAGTGCTTTTAACAAATTTGAATGAAGCTTGAAATTTCTAATCCATAAAAAAACCTAACAGGAAATTAACAAGTGATACAGAATAAACTATAGTTTTTGTTCAAATTTCACAAAATTTTATGCTAGTGTCCATTATTTGTTTTCATACCTTATTCAAGACTCTACATTGTATTTAATTGCATTGGGCAGCTTCAGCTGCATGCAACATATTCTGGTAAAGTCTCTTTTCATTTTTATTCTATTACAAATATTTTCTAATTTTCCTTGTTTTAGGTTCTTAGATACACCCATCAATTAAAAGTGGACATTTAATGTCCAAATGCATGGGATTTTGTTTATCTTCCATATTAATTTCTCATTTTGATACTAATTTCTTATTTAAATGCATTCTCCTCTGCAATCATCCTCTGTGTTTTTTTAAGTCTAAGTTTATTGAGGATTCTGATGGCTAAGTTGAAGATTTCTTTTGATGAATGTCACATCGCACTTGAAACTAAGTGGGTTATTTTCAAATATATTTTGATATTGATTTCTAGCATAATTCCACAGTGATAAGAGAACACTCTATAAGTTTCCAATACCTTTAGACCATGACATTTTTGTTTTGTTTTGTTTTTTAAATTTAATTGGAGGCTAATTACTTTACAATATTGTGGTGGTTTTTGTCATACCTTCTCATGAATCAACCATGGGTTTACATGTGTTCCCCATCCTGAAACTCCCTCCCACCTCTCTCCCCATCCCATCCTTCAAGTTCATCCCAGTGCACCAGCCCTGAGCATCCTATCTCATGCATTGAACCTGGACTGGTGAACTATTTCACATATGATAATATACATGTTTCAATGCTATTCTCTCAAATCATGCCACCCTCGCCTTCTGCCACACAGTCCAAAAGTCTGTTCTTTACATTTGTGTCTCTCTTGCTGTCTCGCATATAGGGTCATCATTACCATCATTAGCATGAGATAAGTGCTCAGGGCTGATGCACTGGGAAGACCCAGAGGGATGGGATGGAGAGGGAGGTGGGAGGGGGGATCAGGATGGGGAATACATGTAAATCCATGGCTGATTCATGTCAATGTATGGCAAAAACCACTACAGTATTGTAATTAGCCTCCAACTAATAAATATAAATGGAAAAATAAAAAAAAGGAAAAAAATTTTAAAAAAAGAAAAAATGGAAATGTCAAAAAAAAAAAAAAAAAGAACTAGAACAAATAATTTCACAATTTGGATGGAAATGCAAAAAACCTCAAATAGCCAAAGCAATCATGAGAAAGAAGAATGGAATTGGAGGAATCAACCTGCCTGACTTCAGGCTCTACTACAAAGCCACAGTCATCAAGACTATGGTGCTGGCACAAAGACAGAAATATAGATCAATGGAACAAAGTAGAAAGCCCAGAGATAAATCCACCTATGGACACCTTATCTTCAACAAAGAAGGCAAGAATATACAATGGAAAAAGACAACCTCTTTAACCAACTGGAGGGATGGGAATGGGAGGGAGGTTGGTGGGGGATTCCGGATGGGGAACACATGTAAATCCATGGCTGATTCATGTCAATGTATGGCAAAAACCACTACAATATTGTAAAGTAATTAGCCTCCAACTAATAAAAATAGTTGGGAAAAAATAACAATAAAAACATCTCTTGTTTAAAAAAAGTAAATAAATAAATGAAAAAAATTAAAAAATTAAAAAAATAAAATAAAATGTACTTAAAGCTTTTTAAAATTTTTTCAAAATTTTAATTTTTTAAAAATTTAAATTTTTTAATGATTTATTGAAATATAAAAAAATGGGTACTGAAGATTGGATTCTTAAAGGTACAAAATTGATAACAAATACCAAAAAGCAAAGATTAAAAATCTAGAGTAGAGGGTAGGCTCTCAAAAATACAATATTAAAAAAAAAACACAAAATTGTGAATGTTATAAAAAATATATATTAAATTTGCTTTAAAAATAGTCTTTTTTTTTGCTATGTAATAGTAGGTTTAAAAAATGACAATTAAAGGAGTAATAAAGAACATAAAATAGAAAAAATTTAAAAAATGATAATAGTAAGATAAATCTAGGAATTTCTTTGGAGCTGTTGAGGGCAGTGTGGGGTCAGTTCAGTTTCAGATAGTTCCTTGTTCCAGCTTATACTTCTTTTCAAGGTCTATAGGTCCCTTCCAACGTAGTCAATGCTAACTACAGGGTTTTAATCTGTGACAACTGTCACTTCCAAAGTGGTTTCCTCTTTGTTTATTTTGGCTTCCTCTGTTTGCAATTCTCGTCAGTATCTAACATCTGCCCTGACACAAGGGGGCGAAGGTAGTCATTTATTTAGGCTCTCTTGTTCAGTTGTGCTGTGGGGAGGGAGGAACACTGCAAACAAATATCACTGGCGTGTTTGGGGAGTGCTTGCAGTGTCAGGCCACACTGGGTTTGGCCCCTCTGTCATCGTGTGTGCTTTCTGGGTCTACCCTACTCCAGTTCCAGGTTGCTCTGCAAGGGAACTGTCTAAAGCGGGCCCTGCATTGCATGCACTTCCCAAGTCTAAGCCACTCGTGTTCAGGTTCTTGGATAGTCCACAAAGGCACAGACTCGGTTGGGCCTGCGTTTTGTGCCCTTCCCAGGTCCAAGCAGCTCAGGTGACCAGATGCTTGGTGAACCCACTCTCCCCAGGTGGGGTGGTGTGTCTTGTCATCTGCACCGTCGGGGCCGCTCTGTTTCCTGAGTGCGTAGCAGGAGCGCCATCTCAACTATGCAGTGTGTCTCCTCTGGGGAGCTGATTTCTGGCTGCGACCCTCTTGGCAGTTGTCAACCATCCAGGATCCCAGGAAGACTGGGTTAGCAACTGGAAGCCAGCTTGCAGTTTGGTAGAGGATGCCGTCTCTGGGCCCAAGTTTGCCCCTTGCCTTCTGGCTCTGGCTGTTGCCCACCTGCCTCCAGCAGGGAATGGGCCAGTCTGCTGCCAGGTAGCTCTCCTCTGGTATTTGCTCAGTCCTTTGTTCTGTGAGCAGGTCTGGCAGTGCCTTCTGCTACTGCTGCTAAGTCACTTCAGTCATGTCCGACTCTGTGTGATCCCGTAGACGGCAGCCCACCAGGCTCCCCCATCCCTGGGATTCTTCAGGCAAGAATACTGGATTGGGTTGCCATTTCCTTCTCCAATATGTGAAAGTGAAAAGTGAAAGTGAAGTCACTCAGTCGTGTCCAACTCTTAGCGACCCCATGGACTGCAGCTTACCAGGTTCCTCCATCCATGGGATATTCCAGGCAAGAGTACTGGAGTGGGGTGCCATTTAGGTTAGAGCTTTTCGTGGAAGTGTTCTCTCTCTCTTTCTTCTTTTTTTTTTTTTTTTATTTTTCCCTCTCTCTGGCTATCCCAGTTTGGATTGCTATCTCAGGTTAGCTCCCTCAGATTGCCCTCAGAGCATTTCAGGCCCAGTGCTTACCATGCAGCCAATGCCTCCCTGCTCAGCCCCCACTTGCTGGTGATGGACACAAGTGTCTGGGTTACTTTTCCACTGGGAGTTGCAGTTAGGTACGTAATCTGTGGGTTTTATTTATTTATTTTTTCTTCTCGGTTATGTTGCCCTCTGAGATTCCAAAACTCCCCACAGACCTGCTGGTGAGAGGGTTTCCTGGTATTTGGAAACTTCTCCTCTTTTACGATTCCCTCCCCAGGACAGGTCTCCATCCCTAACTTTTTTGTCTCTCTTGTTATCTTTTATATTTTGTCTTACCTCCTTTCAAAGATAATGGGCTGCCTTTCTGGGTACCTTGTGTTGTCCGCCAGCATTCAGAAGTTGTTTTGTGGTATTTGCTCAGCGTTCAAATAATCTTTCAATGAATTTGTGGGGGAGAAAGTTGTCTCCCCGTCCTATTCCTCTACCATCTTAGGACCGCCCTCCCCTAACTAATCATTGTAATCATTGGGGTAACATTTTAAAAGATGGCTTCCTATGTTGCATCGTAGAGATTCTCATTCAGTTGTTCCATGGTAGACCTTGGGCTTTGGTACAAGCTGATTCTAATGGTCAGCCAATGTGAAGGGGGCGACAGAGAATGAGTTGGTTGGATGGCATCATCAACTCAATGGACATGAGTTTGAGCAAACTCCAGGAGATAGTGAAGGACAGGGAAGCTGGCCTGCTGTAGTCCATGAGGTGACAAAGGGTCGGACACAACTTAGTGACTGAATAACAACAATAACATTGTGGAGGAGTCATGACTTTCTGAGGAATAGACAGTCAAGCAAATTGGATAAATAGCAAAGCAGCTGAAATTGTTCCTTTGCTCCTTAGTGCCCTGTGTAAATTTTGGCCACCACCTTGACAGTTTTTTTCCTTCCTTTGATGTTCTTCTGCCTGCTTCTGGTCCTTTACCCTGTGTGACAGGCCATCCTATAACTTCCTGGTTTGACTTTCCTTGACTTTTAGGTTCCTGTTATCATGTCTGCTGTTCTGTTTGAACCAGGCTCCTTCCCTGGCTCTAGGTTTCTAGCTATGATCTTCCCATCTCCTGGACTTTCCTTCACCTGACATCTGATTCCATTTTCAGGCTTCTGACTCTGCCTTATTATGAGGGTTCCTTTTCCTACTCTGCTTCCTCCAAGAAGCTTAAATCTTGGGGCTTCGCACCTCCATGGTTTTTCTTTACCTTAGCATCCTAGGATGTTTTCCCTGGATCTTACCCTAAGTCAACTTGTGCATTAAAACAAGCCCCCAGTGTTTGGTACAAAGATACATAATCATCTTACCTCTATCAGAAGTGACTTGAAGGGAGAACTCAGGCTTTCACTTCTTGATCTTCCCTTCTAGACCCCAGAACAGAGCTTGATACCTAATAGTTACTCAGTAAGGTTGTTGGGTTTAATTCATGAACTCATAAACTTGTGAAGTTGGAGATGATGGGTCTCAGAGATGGTGCAGAGCCTGATTTGCTGTCCTTTATCAGGGCATCTTCATTGTACTCATCTAATTCTAGTTCATGTTTGATCATTTGAGCAAGACTGACTGCTGTTTGATCTAATATTGTCTTGTCAAGTACTGAATAGATAGTTCTATCAGCATACAACTGTGTTGATGTGAGGAGGTAAAGAAGAAGAAGATTCTTTTTAGAAGAAATAGAAAAGACCCAAGCTGTTCTACCTCGTAGCAGACTGTTGGAGAAAGTGGCAGACTGATTATGGCAACCATGTCTTGTTTCCATGCCATCCCCAAAGCCCTTGCTGGTGCTATGCTTCCCACAATCCCTGTAGCTAAGATTTGCCCTTCTTGGTGCCATCCAAAGGTGAGAATGTAACTTCTACCTTTTTATTTCCCTTTCCCTTCAATAAGCTCCTCATTCCTTGACTGATGACAACTTAACATGCTACACTTTCTGAAGCAATATACATTTATAAGAAACTGCTTAGAGGGAGGAAAACAGCTGGAAATTTGGTCAATAAATCAGATAAATAGGATGAATCTATGTTTTCCCTTGGTTTCCCTGGTGGCTTAATGGTAAAGAATCTGCCTGCCAATGCAGGAGATAAACTCAGATGAACCCTGAGTTGGGAAGATCTCCTGGAGAAGGAAATGGCAACCCACTCTAGTATTCCTGCCTGGGAAATCCCATGGACAGAGAAGCCTGGTGGACTACAGTCCAGTGGGTTGCAAAGAGTTGGGTACCAGTTTGCGTTTAAACAAAACTACAAAAACAAAACAAAACAAACAAACCAAAGATGTTTCCCATAGAAAGGAGGGAGAAGCAGCCTTTCCAGTGCCCTCAAACCACATTATATTCAGTGAAGCTCTGTAGGTCATTAAATAAGAAACAAGAAAACTAAAAACTCTCAGCCGAAGGCAATATGGTGACCCTTAGGTCAGAAACTAGCTTTTCCAATGTAAGTCAGATGTCTTAATTTTACAATGAAGAAACTGAGATTCAGAGAAGGAAAGCAATTTTCCATTTTTTCATAAGAAAGTTCTAGACTTTCTGCCTCTGTTGTTCCATACAGATGTGAATTCTTTGTATTTGGCTGCTCGGATTCTCTGCCATTGTCTCTAGTAAAAGTTGACATGAGATCTTTAGTATTTTTCACAAGTAAAAGAGGTAAAACAGAATCATTTTTAAGAGGAGAAAGTAGAGGTTTATTTTAAATATAATTCTTAAAAAATAAATTGGGAATATGATACAGTATTTGAATTATTGATGGAAACTAGAGACATTTATTCAATAGTCTTTATTTAGAGGTAATAAGCCAAAAAGAATGCATGCTAGTAATCAGGATAGAAACTGGAATGAATAGGAGGTTGTACCTGGTGGCTGGATTAATGAAATTCCCATGAAAAGGAGAATGGAGGTGGGAGAATCCTGAATTGACAGTCATAATTAGACTTCCTTTTCAAAGTTTTCCAAGTAAATGCTGTCAGCTTTGGTGTCAGAAGGGAGTTTTAGGGACGATTCCCCTTTGAATTGGCTCAGAGCACCATGAAAAAAAGCTACATAATATATATGGATGCCTGAAAGGCCCATTTCTCAGTTAGTTTGTCTTGAGCAGGCCAAATCACCAGAATCCCTATTTGATGGATTTCTGAAGTCTTCTTGTCATTTTGTGGGTTCCAAATAGAACAGCATCTGAGGTCTGTTTCCCTCATTTTTGAGGAGTGAAGTAGATTTGGGAGAACCCTCATCCCTCTCCTCTGTCTTTCTGGTTCAAGGGGAGCGTGGTAGATGTGGGGAGACACCTTAAGGTCTCAGGTGTGATTTCTTTTTGAACAGTGACATTTATAATGATGGATAAAGATATTAGAAGACTTTTAATCCTTTGGTTCTGATACTGTCTAAGAAATATCTAATATAATTGCCCTAATACTACCATTTCCCCTGCCTACACCTCTTTTGCTCTTTGTTCTTTTGCTTTTGCCCAGAGCATCCAGTCACAGATGTGAGGCTGCACATAACCTCTGACTTCCCAGCTCTTCACATTTTATACACAGGAGCACTTCCCTTTGACCTCTTACCCCCTTACCCCTACTTTGCTAGTTGAAAGGGTGTGTTAGAGCATTGTACTCACTGAGTCCATTTGAAATGAGAGGATCAACCCTGAGGCTGAACTTCAAATTCCTTCTCCTCCTGGAATCACAGATAGCAGCACCCTGGTTGCCATGGAAGGGAAGAAGCAAGATGCCCTTCTTTGGTAATCACAGTCACACTCATCCACACATTATCCTAGAATCTCTGGTATAGGAATCCTTCAGGAGTGAACCAGAGACTTCCTCAACTGGATAAAGTAACACACCACCTTTGGTAGGTAACTCAGCTAGTAAACAAAGTGAAGTAAGACTGGATAAGGAAGAGAAAAGATGGGAACAGTGCCATGGCAAAGTCTGTCTTGCTGAACAGAGATACTTATTTGCAGTATCATACTGCAGTATTGTTCTGGGCTTGAATTATGTGAGTGCTGCAACTAGGGAAGAACAGATGGGGAAGTGACAAAGTTCGCAGCAAACATGGCTAGATATAGAAATACACAGAAGAGGCTAGAGGTGATTTTCTGAAGTCAGCATGAAACAGAATTTATTCAGAAGCACACCCAAACTTCCTGAGATTCTGGAACAAATGAAGCAGAAAAGGTGCTGAGCAGTTGCCCTAAACTGACAATAACAGTAAATCAAACATTCATGAGTTAAAATCAGAACACAGCCCATAGATTTGAAGCTGAGTCTGAACTAGGGTTAATATCCAGTTGAGAGAGTTGCCTGTTCTAGACTCTTCTTTAAGCTACAAAGGCCAGAAATTGGCTGTGTGTATCCATGGAACTAGGCAGTTTAAAGTCCATGTTTCAATTTTTCTTCCTTTATGGTGATTTGACTAACTGGATTGATTTGGTGCCAACTTGACAGGAAGTGAGCATGTTGATTTACATCAAGGCCCATCTATTAGTTTGATTTACATTTTAAAACGTGATAGAATTTAAAAACAATGACATTACAACTGACATAGTAACATGTTAGAAAAGTTTAGAAAAGAGTTCTTCAGTAGCTTTTCTTAAATGCATGAGAGGAGAATGTTTTTCTGATATTCATAGTCTAGCATCTTTAAATTAATTATGGCAATCATCTTGGCCAAATCCCTGAGTAATGTGCTCTTTTAAAGGAAGGGGATTCATCACTAAGATTTGATAGAAGAAAAGAATATGCAGAATGGATTCTAGGAAGCATTCAGAAACTCCATAGGCTCTAAGGTCTCTAAGGAGAATAAGACAGATGTCCAGGTGTGCACAGGCACGCTAGGGCATAATCAGAGAAGAATAAAGCAAAAGGATGGGGGAAACAAGCATAGAGAGAGCTGAAAGAAGAGGCATAAAGAAGGCAGTGCGAATGGGTTCAGGGCCACCAAAAGTGCTAATAAGTAAGATTTTCTTTCCATATTTTAGACTTTTGGAGGCATTTGGGGCTTACAAGTGGGCTAGGACCTTGATATTCTCTAAGTTGATAGCACCAAGAGTGACTCTTTAAGACATCTCTGGCATCTGCCACTTTAAATCACTACCACCCCGATTTGGTTTGTGCTTTCAATCAATTAATATATGTGGTACTCATCAATGAATAAAATACAAAAAATCATCCTGTAGTGGACTTTCTATTCTGGAGGGGGAAGGAAGTAATAAACACATAACAAAAGATAAGTTCAAATAACTTGCAAATGTTATGAATAAAAGAACGAGGTATGGGATAGAATGATACACAATGAATGTGTTTGTGCACACACTTAAATCTGAATAGTAAGAGAGATTTATCATCAAAGAGGTGATGCTGGACAAGAGACTTAAATGACAAGAAAGAGCCAATCAATCAAAGACCCAGAAGAAGAATATTCAACATGTATGAAAGAATACGTGCAAAGGCCCTGAGGCAGAAGCGAGCTCTGTGTGTTTAAGAAACAGCACTAAGGCTGGTACAGCTATCCTATATTGAAAGAAGAGGAGAATCATAGGAGATGAAATCAGAGAAGTGAACAGGGTCAAGAACTAAGAATTATGAACTCTGTAGGCTCTGAAATATACTAGAACTCTGTCAGCTTAGGAAGGAATTTGGATTTTATCCTGAAAGAAAAAGGAAGCGATTGGTGGGCTTTACGAAGGGGTATTACATGATTTAGTATACATTCATTTTTTAAAAAAATGTTCCATCTACTATATGAGGAATGAATTTCAAGAGGTCAAGATCAGAGACAGAAAGACCAATTATAAGCCAATGGAAAAGTCCAATGAAGACTCAGACACAAGAGACCAGAAAGCCAGCCCTGTCCAGCTGCTGATGCCCAGCAAGGCCCCCTGCCCCTTCCTTCAGGCTGAAGAACTACTCGGATCTCTTCAGGTTCAGGCTGGAGGAGACAGGCCATAAGGAGAACAGCGAGGAAGATAAGGGGGACAAGCTTCCTGCAAAGAAGAAGGGCAGAGAGGAGGAAGAAAAGGCAAAGAAGAACAAGCATAAGAAAAGCAAGGACAAGGCAGAGGACAAGGGCAGAGAAGAACAGCAGCCACAGCAGCCCTGGGGCCTGGAAAGCCTCACTGGAGCTGGAGGCTCATTTTTTTTCTCTTTCCAGCATGTTTGTCTAGCCCATATCCTCGTCATATGCCAAGACACTGTCAATCTTCAAACTTGGCAGAGGTGCAACCTCCAAGCCTGATTGCATTAAGACTTGGCTACCTTTGGTTTTGAGAACATAGGGAAAGTGATACAGAAATCACTGCTTGAACAGCAGTAATCATTAGTGTGGATATTTAGGGTTATGGATTTAGGTGTGACAGTGCTGAGTCCTGGATCTGAAGTGACAGAAGCAGATTGTTGTTTAGTCACTCAGTCATGTCCTACTCTTTGTGACCCCAAGAACTGTAGCCTGCCAGGCTCCTCTGTCCATGGAATTTCCTAGGCAAGAATACTGGAATGGATAAAAAGGCAGAAAAATATTCAGCAGGTAAAGGAACATGATAAATACCCACCCAACCAAGCAAAATAAGAGGAGATAGGGAGTCTATCTGAAAAAGAATTCAGATAATGATAGTAAAGACGATCCAAAATCTTGAAAACAAAATGGAGTTACAAATAAATAGACTAGAGACAAGGATTGAGAAGATGCAAGAAATGTTCAACAAGGACCTAGAAGAAATAGAGAATCAATAATGAATAATGCAGTAACTGAAATCAAAAGCACTCTGGAGGGAACCAATGGTAGACTAACTGAGGCAGAAGATAGGATAAGTGAGGTGGAAGATAGAATGGTGGAAGTAAATGAAGCAGAGAGGGAAAAAGAATTAAAAGAAAAGAAAACAACCTCAGAGACTTCTGGGACAATCTTAAATGCCCCAACACTTGAATCATAGTAGTCCCAGAAGAAGACAAAAAGAAAGGGCATGAGAAAATATTTGAGGAGATAATAGTTGAAAACTTCCCTAAAATAGGGAAGGAAATAGCCACCCAACTCCAAGAAACCCAGAGAGTCCCAAACAGGATAAACCCAAGGCGAAACACCCCAAGACACATATTAATCAAACTAATGAAGATCACGCACAGAGAACAAATATTAAAAGCATCAAGAGAAAAGCAACAAACAACACTCAAGAGGGTGCCCATAAGGATAAAGCTGATCTTTCAATAGAAACTCTTCAGGCCAGAAGGGAATGGCAGGACATACTTAAAGTGATGAAAGAGAAAAACCTACAACTAAATTACTATACACAGTAAGGATCTCATTCAAATATGAAAGAGAAATCAGAAACTTTACAGACAAGCAAAAGCTGAGAGAATTCATCACCACCAAACCAGCTCTTCAACAAAAGCTAAAGGATCTTGTTTAGACAGGAAACACAGAAAGGGTTTATAAACTCGAACCCAAAACAACAAAGTAAATGGCAATGGGATCATACTTATCAATAATTACCTTAAATGTAAATGGGTTAAATGCCCCAACCAAAAGACAAAGACTGGCTAAATGGATACACAAACAAGACCCCTATATATGCTGTCTAAAACAGACCCACCTCAAACCAAGGGACACATACATTCTGAAAGCGAAGGGCTGGAAAAAGATAATTCATGCAAATGGAGACCAAAAGAAAGCAGCTGTAGCAGTACTCATATCAGATAAAATGACTTTGAAATAAAGGCTGTGAAAAGAGACAACGGACAGTACATAATGATCAAAGGATCAATCCAAGAAGATATAGCAATTATAAATATATATGCACCCAACACAGGAGCACTTCAATGCATAAGGGAAATGCTGACAAGTATGAAAGGGGAAATTAACAGTAACACAATAATAGTGGGAGAAAGAGATCATAAAAATTAGGGCATAAATAAATGAAAAAGAAACAAAGGAGAGTATAGCAAAAACCAACAAAACTAAAAGCTGGTTCTTTGAGAAGATAAATAAAATATATGAATCATTCCCAGACTCATCATGGAAAAAAAGGGAAAAGAATCAAATAAGCAGAATTAAAAATGAAAATGGAGAAATCACAAAAGACAACACAGAAATACAAAGGATCATAAGAGACTACTATCAGCAACTATATGCCAATAAAATGGACAACTTGGAAGAAATGGACGAATTCTTCAAAAAGTATAATTTTCCAAAACTGAACCAGAAAGAAATAGAAGATCTTAACAGATGCATCACAAGCATGGAAATCGAAACTGTAATAAAAATTCTTCCAGCAAACAAAAGCCCAGAACCAGATGGCTTCACAGGTGAATTCTACCAAAAATTTAGAGAAGAGCTAACACCTATCCTACTCAAACTCTTCCAGAAAATTGAAGAGTAGGGTAAACTCCCAAACTCATTCTATGAGGCCACCATCACCCTAATACCAAAAACAAAGATGCCACAAAAAAGAAAACTGCAGGACAATATCACTGATGAACATAGATGCAAAAATCTTTAACAAAATTCTAGCAAACAGAATGCAACAATATATTAAAAAGATAATACATCTGACCAAGTGGGCTTTATCCCAGGGATGCAAGGATTCTTCAATATTCACAAATCAATCAATGTGACACACCATGTTAACAAATTCAAGGATAAATACCATATGATTATCTCAATAGACACAGAGAAAGCCTTTGACAAAATTCAAACACCCATTTATGATAAAAACTCTCCAGAAAGCAGGCATAGAAGGAACATACCTCAACATAATACAAGCTATATATGATAAACCCACAGCAAACATTATCCTCAGTGGTGAAAAATTGAAAGCATTTCCCCTAAAGTCAGGAACAAGACAAGGGTGACCACTCTCTGCTATAGCCCATGAATACTATTCAACATAGTTTTGGAAGTTTTAGCCACAGCAATCAGAGAAGAAAAAGAAATAAAAGGAATCCAGATTGGAAAAGAAGAAGTATAACTCTCACTGTTGCAGATGATATGATCCTCTACATAGAAAACCCTAAAGACTCCACCAGAAAATTATTAGAGTTAATCAATGAATATACTAAATTTGCAGGATATAAAATTAATGTGCAGACATACCTTGCATTCCTATACACTAACAATGATAAAACAGAAAGAGAAATTAAGGAAACAATATCATTCACCTTTTCAACAAAAAGAATAAAATACTTGGGAATAAATCTACCTAAAGAAACAAAAGACCTATATATAGAAAACTATAAAACACTGATGAAAGAAATCAAATAGGACACAAATAGATGGAGAAATATAACATGTTCATCAATTGGAGGAATGAATATCATGAAAATGAGTATACTACGCAGGGCAATCTATAGATTCAATGTAATCTCTATCAAGCTACCAATGGTACTTTTCAGAGAACTAGAACAAATAATTTAACAATTTGTATGGAAATACAAAAAAACCTCGACTAGCCAAAGCAATATTGAGAAAGAAGAATGGAACTAGAGGAATCAACCTGCCTGACTTCAGACTATATTAAAAGCTTCAGTCATCGAGACAGTATGGTACAGGCACAAAGAAACACAGATCAATGGAATGAAATAGAAAGCCCACAGATAAACCCACGCACCTATGGACACCTTATCTTTGACAAAGGAGGAAAAAGTACACAATGGAGAAGAGAATCTCTTTAACAAGTGGTGCTGGGAAAACTGGTCAACCAATTGTGAAAGGATGAAACTGGAACACTTTCTAACACCATACACAAAAATAAATTCAAAATGGATTATAGCTCTAAATGTAAGACCAGGAACTATAAAACTTAGAGGAAAACAGGCAAAATGTTCTCTGACATGTCACAGCAAGATCCTCTATGACCCACCTCCCAGAGTAATGGAAATAAAAACAAAAATAATTGGGACCTAATTAAACTTAAAAGCTTTTGCACAGGGAAGGAAAGTATAAGTAAGGTGAAAAGACAGCCTTCACAGTGGGAGAAAATAATAGCAAATGAAGCAACTGACAATGAATTAATCTCAAAAATAAACGAACAGCTCATGTAACTCAATACCAGAAAAATTAACAACCCAGTCAAAAAATGGGCCAAAGAACTAAATAGTCATTTCTCCAAAGAAGACATACAGATGGCTGGCAAACACATAAAAAGAGGCTCAACATCCCTCATTATCAGAGAAATTCTAATCAAAACCACAGTGAGGTACCATCTCATGTTGTTCAGAATGGCTGCCATCAAAACTCTGTAAACAATAAATGCTGGAGAGCATGTGGAGAAAAGGGAACCCTCTTATGCTGTTGGTGGGAATGCAAACTAGTACAGCCACTATGGAGAACAGTGTGGAGATTCCTTAAAAAACTGGTAATAGAACTGCCATAAGACTTAGCAATCCCACTCCTGGGCATACACACTGAGGAAAGCAGAATTGAAAGAGACACGTGTACCCCAGTGTTCATCACAACACTGTTTACAATAGCCAGGACATGGAAGTAACCTAGATGTCCATCGGCAGACAAATGGATAAGAAAGCTGTGGTACATATACACTATGGAATATTACTCAGCCATCAAAAAGAATTCATTGAATCAGTTCTAATGAGATGGATGAAACTGGAGCCCATTATACAGAGTGGAGTAAGCCAGAAAGATAAAGACCAATACAGTATACTAATGCATATATATGGAATTTA
The DNA here is from genome assembly GCF_033118175.1 of Dama dama. Lineage (NCBI taxonomy): Eukaryota > Metazoa > Chordata > Mammalia > Artiodactyla > Cervidae > Dama > Dama dama. Next base: position 58,351,894 of record NC_083714.1, read on the forward strand.
AAATGATGGTAATGATAACCCTGTATGCAAAACAGAAAAAGAGACACAGATGTACAGAACAGACTTTTGGACTCTGGGAGAAGACGAGGGTGGGATGTTCTGAGAGAATAGCATTGAAACAAGTATACTATCAAGGGTGAAACAGATCACCAGCTCAGGTTGAATGCATGAGACAAGTGCTTGGGGCTGGTGCACTGGGAAGACCCAGAGGGATGGGATGGAGAGGGAGGCAGGAGAGGGGATCGGGATTGGAAACACATGTAAATCCATGGCTGATTCATGTCAATGTATGGCAAAAACCACTACAGTATTGTAAAGTAATTATACTCCAACTAATAAAAATAAATGAAAAAAAAAATAAAAGCAAAAAAAAAAAAAAAATGCTGGAACCTGAGGTCAGGGATGACCCATCAGCAAAGGGTGATCAAAGGACAAGTCCTGGACAGAGATTCCTCTGGTCTGTGGTCAGGGTAAATCTAAGAGCCCGCGGCAGAGTTGAGCATGTATCTTGGAGTAAGAGACTCCCAGAAAATAGTTCCAGTCACTGGAAATGAAGAAGAGGCTGAGGACCACACAGTACCTGATCCTGCACTCTTCTCTTAAACTGCCATTTATGATCTGCCTCCACAGTAATGGTAACAGCTAACATCTGGTGAATACTTTCTGTGTGCCAGTCATGGTCTCAAGTTTCTATGTATTAACTCATTGAATTCTCAAAACAACAGTAAGACTATTCTGTTTTTGTCCCTATTCTCAAGCTGAGGAGACTGATGCATGATGATATGGTAATGTTGCCAGGAATACACAGGAGCTAAAGCTCACAGCTAGGCAGGCTAGCACCAATGCCCATGTGGCACACCAGCCTTCACTTCTATCACAACTTTTATTGTACCCAATCCTACAGGCAAACTGAGTTGTTCACTGCCTCCCAAAGATGTTTTATGCCTGCATTCCTATTGTTCTTTCCCCCCAGTTATATGACTGGAATGCTCTTCTGCTTTTAACCTATTGCCTGGAAAATCTCATGGACAGAGGAGCCTGGTGGGCTATGGTCCATGGGCTCGCAAACAGTTGGACCAGACTGGGTGACTGAGCACACACATGCTCTAAGTCCTGGCTCAGATTTTTCCCTGACACTTTTTCACTATAGGGACTGAGCTTACGGCTGAATCGTGGTTTTGCAGGTGCATGCTCAGTCACTCAGTAGTGTCTGACTGTTTGTGACCTTTTGGACTGTAGCCCACCAGGTTCCTCTATCCATGGGATTTTTCAAGCAAGAATACTGGAGTGGGTTGCCATTTATTCACTGAGCCCATCATAATTGCTGCTTAAAGGGCAGAGTCCTGGTACCAGCAGCTGTGGGGTTATGAGGTATTTTCTGCCTCTTCATCTGAATGGTGTATGTGTGTATGTGGTTGTGTGTGTGTCTTCAAAAGGACAAGTCTACGTAGGACCTGGTCCCATGGAAGGCTCTGGGTGCCATGGTAGGGAAAGGGCCTACCCCAGAGAGATTTGCCTTTGAGCGTATATAGTGGGTGTGGGTTTCCAAAGTATGTTCTGGAGAGATTAAATTTGTGCTTGGCTTCCTCTGTTGTTTTTGGATAATAGCGTGCTTCCACTCCCTGAGGAGTGTTGACTGGGTTGGTATCACTTGTGTTGGTTCCCAGTAATCTTTATGTAGTGTCTAATTACAGACTGACAGCAGATAGAGAATGCAGAGAAAAGTGAATGCTGGGACAATTGCTAGACAAAGAACACTCTATTCAGCAAAGAACAGCTGTAATGGTTGGGGTCTTTCAGGGGGAGGTGCAGGAGGCAGGCAAGGAAGTATTCAAGAAAAGATGGAGAGAGAAATGGCAACCCACTCCAATATTCTTGCCTGGAAAATCCCATGGACATAGGAGCCTGGCAGGCTACAGTTCATGGGATTGCCAAGAGTCGGACATGACTGAGCGACTTCACTTTGACTTTTCACTTTCATGCATTGGAGAAGGAAATGGCAAACCACTCCAGTGTTCTTGCCTGGAGAATCCCAGGGACGAGGAGCCTGGTGGGCTGCCGTCTATGGGGTCGCACAGAGTCGGACACGACTGAAGTGACTTAGCAGCAGCAACAGTGCCTATTCCTATAAGAATAGGATTTTACTGTGTTCATTTTTTTTTTTCCTTCAGGAACTCAAGTAGTTTTATACAAAAGGGAATCAGTCAAAACTCACTCTGTCCTTTTCATTCTTTTATGTGCTTTTAGTCCTCAGTTCTCTCTATGAAGTTTATTTGGTAGTCAGGGAATATTTGGTTTTGCAGGCACATATGTTCTTTGAGAGCAAAGCCAGCAGATCTTTCCCAGGCAGGGTATGTTGTTTGAGGGGTTCCCTGTCTCCCCCACAAACCTGTGAACTGATTAAGGCAATTAATATAACAAATTTAAAATTTTTTTGAACAATTTTAAAGGTTGCACTCCATTTATGGTTATTACAAAATATTGGCTATAGTCTCCATGTTGCATTAATACAATACATCCTTACAGCCTATTTTACACTGAATAGTTTTGTATCTCCCCTTCCCTCACCCCTACAATGCCTCTCCCCTGCCTCCCCACTGGTAACCACTAGTCTGTTCTCTAAATCTGTGAGTCTACTGATTTTTTTGTTGTTGTTGTAGTGAGACAAGAGCACTTGTCTCACTAGTTTGTTGTATTTTTTGCATTCCACATATGAGTGACATCTTACAGTATCTGTATTTCAGTCTCACTTATTTCACTTAGTGTAATTCCTTCCAAGTTCATCCATGTTGCTGCAAGTGGCTAAATTTTGTTCTTTTTTATGGCCAAGTAGTATTCCATTGTGTGTGTGTGTGTATGTTTGTGTGTGTGTGTGTGTAATATCTCACATCTCCGTCATCCATTCATCTATTGAAAGCAACTTAGGTTGCTTCCATATCTTGGTTATTATAAATAGTGTTGCTGTGAACATTGGAGTGCATGAATCTCTTCAAATTAGTGTTTTTGGTTTTTTTTTATACATACCCAAGAGTGGAATTGCTGGATCATATGGTAAGTATATTTTTAGTTTTTTGAGAAGAGGGCAATAATATATCTTCACCAGTACATTTGCAATTCCTTATACCTTACCAATCACCTAACACAGTGATTATTAATTATCTATTGAATGAAAGAATGGACACTGTATGTTTGGTAGACCAAGAATTTGGATTATAAAAGTTTTCTTTCTTTTTTTATTCTTTTTTTAAAATTTTTATTAGTTGGAGGCTAATTACTTTACAATATTGTAGTGGTTTTTGCCATACATTGACATGAATCAGCCATGGATTTACATGTGTTCCCCATCCCGATCTCCCCTCCCGCTTCCCTCCCCATCCGATCCCTCTGGGTCTTCCCAGTGCACCAGCCCGAGCACTTATCTCATGCATCCAACCTGGGCTGCTGATGTTTCACCCTTGATAGTATACTTGTTTCAATGCTATTCTCTCAGAACATCCCACCCTCGCCTTCTCCCACAGAGTCCAAAAGTCTGTTCTGTACATCTGTGTCTCTTTTTCTGTTTTACATATAGGGTTATCATTACCATCTTTCTAAATTTCATATATATGTGTTAGTATACTGTATTGGTCTTTATCTTTCTGGCTTACTTCACTCTGTATAATGGGCTCCAGTTTCATCCATCTCATTAGAACTGATTCAAATGAATTCTTTTTGATGGCTGAGTAATATTCCATAGCGTATATGTACCACAGCTTTCTTATTCATTCATCTGCTGATGGACATCTAGGTTACTTCCATGTCCTGGCTATTATAAACAGTGCTGCGATGAACATTGCGGTGCACGTGTTTCTTTCAGATCTGGTTTCCTCAGTGTGTATGCCCAGGAGTGGGATTGCAGGGTCATATGGCAGTTCTATTTCCAGTTTTTTAAGGAATCTCCACACTGTTCTCCATAGTAGCTGTACTAGTTTGCATTCCCACCGACAGTATGAGAGGGTTCCCTTTTCTCCACATGCTCTCCAGCATTTATTGCTTGTAGACTTTTGGATAGCAGTGCCATCCTGACTGAAGTGTAATGGTACCTCATTGTGGTTTTGACTTGCATTTCTCTGATACTGAGTGATGTTGAGCATCTTTTCATGTGTTTGTTAGCCATCTGTATGTCTTCTTTGGAAAAATGTCTCTTTAGTTCTTTGGCCCATTTTTTGATTGGGTCATTTGTTTTTCTGGAATTGAGCTTCAGGAGTTGCTTGTATATTTTTGAGATTAATCCTCTGTTTCTTCATTTGCTATTATTTTCTCCCATTCAGAGGGCTGTCTTTTCACCTTGCTTATAGTTTCCTTTGTTGTGCAAAAGCTTTTAAGTTTAATAAGGTCCCATTTGTTTATTTTTGCTTTTATTTCCAATATTCTGGGAGGTTGGTTATAGAGGATCCTGCTGTGATTTATGTCGGAGAGTGTTTTGCCTATGTTCTCCTCTAGGAGTTTTATAGTTTCTGGTCTTACATTTAGATCTTTCATCCATTTTGAGTTTATTTTCGTGTATGGTGTTAGAAGGTGTTCTAGTTTCATTCTTTTACAAGTGGATGACCAGTTTTCCCAGCACCACTTGTTAAAGAGGTTTTCTTTTTTCCATTGTATATCCTTGCCTCCTTTGTCGAAGATAAGGTGTCCATAGGTTCGTGGATTTATCTCTGGGCTTTCTATTCTGTTCCATTGATCTATATTTCTGTCTTTGTGCCAGTACCATACTGTCTTGATGATTATGGCTTTGTAGAATAGCCTGAAGTAGGCAGGTGGTTTCCTCTAGTTCCATTCTTTTTTCTCAAGATTGCTTTGGCTATTTGAGGTTTTTTGTATTTCCATACAAATTGAGAAATTATTTGTTCTAGTTCTCTGAAAAATACCGTTGGTAGCTTGATAGGGATTGCATTGAATCTATAGATTGCTTTGGGTAGTATAGCCATTTTCACAATATTGATTCTTCCAATCCATGAACACGGTATATTTCTCCATCTAATTGTGCCCTCTTTGATTTCTTTCATCAGTGTTTTATAGTTTTCTATATATAGGTCTTTTGTTTCTTTAGATATACTCCTAAGGATTTTATTCTTTTTATTGCAATGGTGAATGATATTGTTTCCTTAATTTCTCTTTCTGTTTTCTCATTGTTAGCGTATAGGAATGCAAGGGAATTCTGTGTGTTAATTTTATATCCTGCAACATTACTGTATTCATTGACTAGCTGCAGTAATTTTCTGGTGGGGTCTTTAGGATTTTCTTTATAGAGGATCATATCATCTGCAAACAGTGAGAGTTTTACTTCTTCTTTTCCTATCTGGATTCCTTTTATTTCTTTTTCTGCTCTGATTGCTGTGGCCAACACTTCCAAGACTATGTGGAATAGTAGTGGTGAGAGTGGACACCCTTGTCTTCTTCCTGACTTTAAGGGAAATGCTTTTATTTATCACCATTGAGGATAGTGTTTGAAGGGGGTTTGTCAAATATAGCTTTTATTATGTTGAGGTATGTTCCTTCTATGCCTGCTTTCTGGAGAGTTTTTATCATAAACGGATGTTGAATTTTGTTAAAGGCTTTTTCTGCATCTATTGAGATAATCATATGGTTTTTATCTTTAAATTTTTTGATTTGGTGTATTACATTGATTGATTTGCAGATATTAAAGAATCCTTGCATTCCTGGGATTAAGCCCACTTGGTCATGATGTATGACCTTTTTAATATGTTGTTGGATTCTGTTTGCTAGAATTTTGTTAAGGATTTTTGCATCTATGTTCATCAGTGTTATTGGCCTGTAGTTTTCTTTTTTTGTGGCATCCTTGTCTGGTTTTGGTATTAGGGTGATGGTGGCCTCATAGAATGAGTTTGGAAGTTTGCCTTCTTCTGCAATTTTCTGGAAGAGTTTGAGTAAGATAGGTGTTAGCTCTTCTCTAAATTTTTGGCAGAATTCAGCTGTGAAGCCATCTGGTCCTGGGCTTTTGTTTGCTGGAAGATTTCTGATTACAGTTTCGATTTCTGTGCTTGTGATGGGTCTGTTAAGATCTTCTATTTCTTCCTGGTTCAGTTTTGGAAAGTTATACTTTTCTAAGAATTTGTCCATTTCTTCCAAGTTGTCCATTTTATTGGCATAGAGCTTCTGGTAGTAGTCTCTTATGATCCTTTGTATTTCATTGTTATCTGTTGTGGTCTCTCCAGTTTCATAGCTAATTTTGTTGATTTAGTTCTTCTCCCTCTGTTTCTTGATGAGTCTTGCTTACGGTTTGTCAATTTTATTTACCTTTTCAAAAAAAAAAAAAAACCAACTTTTAGCTTTGTTGATTTTTGCTACAGTCTCTTTTGTTTCTTTTGCATTTATTTCTGCCCTAATTTTTAAGATTTCTTTCCTTCTCCTAACCCTGGGGTTCTTCATTTCTTCCTTCTCTACCTGCTTTAGGTGTAGAGTTAGATTATTTATTTGACGTTTTTCTTGTTTCTTGAACTAAGCCTGTATTGCTATGAACCTTCCCCGTAGCACTGCCTTTACAGTGTCCCATAAGTTTTGGATTGTTGTATGTTCATTTTCATTTGTTTCTTTGCATATTTTGATTTCTTTTTTGATTTCTTCTATGATTTGTTGGTTATTCAGAAGCATGTTATTTAGCCTGTATATTTTCAAATTTTTAATAGTTTTTTTTTTCTGTAATTGAGATCTAAACTTACTTCATTGTGGTCAGAAAAGATGACTGGAAAGATTTCAATTTTTTTTAATTTACCAAGGCTAGATTTATGGCCTAGGATGTGATCTATTCTGGAGAAGGTTCGGTGTGCACTTGAGAAAAAAGTGAAATTGATTGTTTTGGGGTGAAATGTCCTATAGATATCAATTAGGTCTAGCTGGACCATTGTGTCATTTAAGGTTTGTGTTTCCTTGTTAATTTTCTGTTTAGTTGTTCTTTCCATAGGTGTGAATAGGGTATTAAAGTCTCCCATTATTATTGTTTTATTATTAATTTCCCACTTCATTCTTGTTAGCATTTGCCTTACATATTGTGGGGCTCCTATGTTAGGTGCATATATATTTATAATTGTTATATCTTCTTCTTTGATTTATCCTTTGATCATTATGTAGTGTCCTTCTATGTCTGTTTTCACCGCCTTTATTTTAAAGTCTTTTTTATCTGATATAAGTATTTCGACTCCTGCTTTCTTTTGGGCTCCATTTGTGTGAAATATTTTTTTCCAGCCCTTCACTTTCAGTCTGTATGTGTCCCTTGCTTTGAGGTGGGTCCGCATATATATGGGTCTTGTTTTTGTATCCATTCAGCCATTCTTTGTCTTTTGGTTGGGGCATTCAACCCATTTACATTTAAGATAGTTATTGATAAGAATGGCCCCATTGCCATTTGGTTAGTTGTTTTGAGTTCACGTTCATACAACCTTTCTGTGTTTCCTGTCTAGAGAAGATCCTTTAGCATTTGTTGAAGAGCTTGTTTGCTGGTGCTGAATTCTCTCCGCTTTTGCTTGTCTGTGAAGCTTTTGAATTCTCCTCCATATCTGAATGAGATCCTTGCTGGGTACAGTAATCTGGTTTGTAGGTTATTCTCTTTCATTACTTTAAGTATGTCCTGCAATTCCCTTCTCGCCTGAAGAGTTTCTATTCAAAGATCAGCTGTTATCCTTATGGGACTCCCCTTGTGTTTTATTTGTTGTTTCTCTCTTGCTGCTTTTAATATTTGTTCTTTGTGTTTGATCTTTGTTAATTTGACTAATATGTGTCTTGGGGTGTTTCACCTTGGGTTTATCCTGTTTGGGACTCTCTGGGTTTCTTGGACCTGTGTGACTATTTCCTTCCCCATTTTAAGGAGGTTTTCAGCTATCGTCTCCTTGAGTATTTTCTCATGGCCTTTCTTTTTGTCTTCTTCTTCTGGGACTTTATGATTCGAATGTTGGGACATTTCACATTGTCCCAGAGGTCCCTGAGGTTGTCCTCATTTCTTTTGATTCTTTTTTCTTTTTTCCTCTCTGCTTCATTTATTTCCACCATTTTATTTTCTACCTCACTTATCCTATCTTCTGCCTCTGTTATCTACTGTTGGTTCCCTCCAGAGTATTTGTGATCTCATTTATTGCATTATTCATTTTTAATTGACTCTTTTTTATTTCTTCTAAGTCCTTGTTAAACATTTCCTGCATCTTCTCAATCCTTGTCTCCAGGTTATTTATCTGTAACTCCATTTTTTCCCCTAGATTTTGGATCATTTTTATTGTCATTATTCTAAATTTTTTTTCAGGCAAATTCCCTATCTCCTCCTCTTTTGTTTGGTTTGGTGGGCATTTTTCATGTTCCTTTACCTGCTGGGTATTTCTTGCCTTTTCATCTTATTTAGATTGCTGGGTTTGGGGTGGCCTTTTTGTATTCTGGTAGTCTGTGGTTCCTTTTTATTGTGGAGATTTCTCACAGTGGGTGGGGCTGGATGTTTGGCTTGTCGAGGTTTGCTGGTTAGAGAAGCTTGTGTCTGTGTTCTGGTGGGTGGAGCTGAATTTCTTCTCTCTGAAGTGCACTGGAGTGTCCAGTAGTGAGTTTTGAGATGGGTCTATGGGTTTGGTGTGACTTTGGGCAGCCTGTATGTTGACGCTCAGGGCTATGTTCCTGCGTTGCTGGAGAATTTGCATGGTATGTCTTGCTCTGGAACTTATTGGCTCTTGGGTGGTGGTTGGTTTCAGTGTAGGTCTGAGGGCTTTTTGATGATCTCTTATTACTTAATATTCCCTGTATTCAGGAGTTCTCTGGTGTTCTCAGGTTTTGGGCTTAATCCTCTGGATTTCAGTCTTATTCTTTCTGTAGCCTCAAGACTTCCCCCTCCATACAGCACTGATAATAAAACTTCTAGGTGAAAGGATTCTCCACAGTGAGGGACACCCAGAGAGGTTCACAGAGTTACATGAAGAAGAGAAGAGGGAGGAAGGAGATAGAGGTGAGCAGGAGGAGAAAAAGGGGGATTCAAGAGAGGAGAGACAGATCTAGGTTGTACTCTGTTCCCTAAATTTCTCCGCAGCCCAGAACACCCACAGAATTCACAGAATTGGATTGAGATGAGAAGGGGGAGGGAGGAAATTTAGAGGTGATCTGGGGGAGAAAAAGGAGAGTCAAAAGGGGGAGAGAGTGATCAAACCAGTTATCACATTCCTGAGTAAAAATGGGTACTGAAGGTTGGATTCTTAAATGTCCAAAATTGATATCAAATACTGAAAAACAAAGATTAAAAATATAGAGTAAAGGTTAGGCTCTTAAAGATACATTATTAAAAACAAAAACAAAAACACAAAAAATTTAAGAAATATATATGAAGTTTGCTTTAAAAATAGGGTCCTTTTTTTTTTTTTTTGGCCAGGTTATAGTGGTTATAAAAATGAAAATTAAGGAGTAATAGAGGAGTAATAGAGGACTTAAAAAAAAAGAAAAAAAAGAAAAAAATTTTTTTTAATTAAAAAAATAATAATAGTGAAAACATATCTAGGAATTTCTCTGGAGCTGTTGTGGGAAGTGTTGGTTCTGTTCAGTTTCAGATAGCTCCTTGTTTGAGCGTACACTTCTCGATATCTATAGGCCCGTTCCATTGTAGTCGGTGTTAACTACAGGGATTTTAATCTGTTGCACCGGCCACTTCTGAAGCGGTTCCCTTTGTTTATTTGGCTTCTGTTTGCAGGTCTCATCAGTGTCTAATTTCCACCCTGAGACAAGCGGGCGGAGGTGGTCTTTTGTTTAGGTTCGCTTGTTCAGTCGTGCTGTGGGGAGGGAGGGGCACTGCAGACAAATATCACTGGCCTGTGTGGGGAGCACTCACAGTGTTCTGGCCACACTTGGTTTACCCCCACTTGCATCGTGTGTGCTTCCCCCGTCTGCACTGCTCAGGCTCCAGGCTGCTCTCCAGGGAGTGGGCCCTGAGTTGCATGCGCTTCCCAGGCCTAAGCCGCTCAGATTCAGGTTTTCGGGTACTCCACAAAAGCACAGACTCGGTTGGGCCTGCGTTTTGTGCCTTCCCCAACCCGAGCAGCTCAGGCACCCAGGAGTTTGAGGAGTGCACTCTCCCCGGGTGCAGTGCTCCTTATTCCCTCCGTGGTCCCAGTCTCAGTTTCTGGGCGCGCCGGTCAGGTGAGCCTTGTGTCTGTTCTGGGAAGCTGATTTCTGGCTGCGACCCTCCCCGTGGATGTCAACCACCCAAAATCTCAGGAAGTCTTTGGTTAGAGACTGGAAACCTGTTTGCAGTTTGCTAGGGGATGCCATCTCTGGGGCCGAATTTGCCCCTTTCCCCTCCCCCTTGCCTCCTGCCTCCAGTGGGTCTGCTGCCATCTAGCTCTTCTCTGGTATATGCCCAGTCCTTTGTTCTGGGAATGGGCGGGTAGTGCCTAAATTTAGGGCTTTTCCCAGGTTAATTCTCTCTCTCTTGCTATCCCACAGTTTAAGTTGCTATCTCACGTTAGCTCCCTCCAATTGCCCTCAGGGCATTCAGGCCCGGTCCTTACCCTAAGCAATGCCGTCCACTCCTTTCTGTTCAGCCCCCACTTGCTGGTGGTGGATGCGAGTGTCTGGGGTACTTATCTGCTGGGAGTTGCTTTTAGGCATGAAATCTGTGGGTTTTATTTATTTTTCCTCCCAGTTAGGTTGCCCTCCAAGATTCAAAAACTTCCCCCAGACCCGCCTGTGAGAGGGTTTCCTGGTGTTTGGAAACTTCCTCTATTACGACTCCCTTCCCAGGATGGATCTCCGTCCCTAACTCTATTGTCTCTCTTTTTATCTTTTATATTTTGTCCTACCTCCTTTAAAAGACAATGGGCTTCTTTTCTGGGTGTCTGATGTCTTCTGCTAGTGATCAGAAGTTGTTTTTTTTGAGTTTGCTCAGTGTTCAAATGATCTTTTGATGAATTTGTAGGGGAGAAAGTGGTCTCCCCGTCCTATTCCTCCACCATCTTAGTTCCCTCCTCCAAAAGTTTTCTCTTAAGAACAAAAGGGCCATGGTGATTCTGTAGATTTTATTATGGAAGCAGTGTAGATGATGGAAAGTTAAATTCTGTATCTTGGATAGAAGTGTATCATAGGCATTTCTTGTAGTTCAGTACAGTCAGAAGAAAGCAAGTGCACCTTGGCCCTGCTGATCCTATTGGAAAAGGTAGTGGGATCCCTGATTGGCCCGTAGATATTTCTGCCAAAATTCTCCCATTTTATGTCAAAGGATCAGGTACATGATAGATATTCAAGAAGTATATGCTGGGTAGTAACAGCTTACTTTGGAAGGGCTGATGCTGAAGCTGAAACTCCAATATTTTGGCCACCTGCTGTGAAGAACTGACTCATTGGAAAAGACCCTGATGCTGGGAAAGATTGAAAGTGGGAGGAAAAGGGGACGACAAAGGATAAGATGGTGGATAGCATCACTGACTGGATGAACATGAGTTTGAGTAAGCTCTGGGCATTGGTGATGGACAGGAAAGCCTGGCATGCTGCAGTCCATGGTGTCACAAAGAGTCGGACTTGACTGAGTGACTAAACTGAACAGCTTACTTGTATTGATATTTTCTACGCACCTTTACAGATAAGGAAACTAAGACATAGAAACAAAGTAACAGGCTTGGAGCCACACAACTAGTGAGTTGGAAGAGCTGGAATTCAAACCTGTGTAATCTAGCTCAAGTGCTAAAGGTTTAAGCACTCTGTTATTCCATAAAACAACCTGAGTCACTCCTTTGAGTGAAGGCATTGGAATTACTGCTAAAATTGCAAAACTTCTAAGAAGGGAAATAACTTTATCCAATATTTATCATTTATTTTCAGCTTATTCATTATGCAAGATATTTATTGATGCTGTATGCAGCCTATACACACATGAATATATACTGACTAAACTTAAAACAATTTGATATTTTAACTCATGTATGCATACCATCACCACAATTGTAATGAAAATATCTATCTTTGTAGAAGTTACCTTGTGCCTCCTTTATAAAGCTTCCCTCTCATTCCTCTTTATCTTCCCTGCTCTATTTATCTGCTTTATGTCATTATAGATTATTTTTACATTTTCTAAAGTTTTATATAAATCACATCATACTGTATGTATTTTTTTTTTTTGGTCTGACTTCTTTCAGTATAGTTATTTTGAGATTCATCCATGTTGTAGAGTGTATCAGTAGACCATTCTTTTTTTTATTACTGAGTGTTATTATTATTATTGGATTTGGTCCTGTGTTGTCTACACTCCTGGATTTTATTTTACTTTTGAAATTCAGTTCAGTTCAGTCGTTCAGTCATGTCCGACTCTTTGTGACCCCATGAACCGCAGCACGTCAGGCCTCCCTGTCCATCACCAACTCCCGGAGTTCATCTAAACTCATATCCATTGAGTCAGTGATGCCATCTAGCCATCTCATCCTCTGTCGTCCCCTTCTCTTCCTGCCTTCAATCTTTCCCAGCATCAGGGTCTTTTCCAATGAGTCAGCTCTTCCCATCAGGTGGCCAAAATATTGGAGTTTCAGCTTCAACATCAGTCCTTCCAATGAACACCCAGGACTGATCTCCTTTAGGATGGACTGGTTGGATCTCCTTGCAGTCCAAGGGACTCTCAAGAGTCTTCTCCAACACCACAGTTCAAAAGCATCAATTCTTCTGTGCTCAGCTTTCTTTATAGTCCAACTCTCACATCCATACATGACTAATGTAAAATCCATAGCCTTGAACAGACGAACCTTTGTTGGCAAAGTAATGTCTCTGCATTTTGATATACTATCTAGGTTGGTCATAACTTTCCTTCCAAGGAGTAAGCATCTTTTAATTTCATGGCTGCAATCACCATCTGCAGTGATTTTGGAGCCCAAAAAGATAAAGTCTGCCACTGTTTCCCCATCTATTTGCCACGAAGTGATGGGACCGGATGCCATGATCTTAGTTTTCTGAATGCTGAGCTTTAAGTCAACTTTTCACTCTCCTCTTTCACTTTCATCAAGAGGCTCTTTAGTTCTTCTTCACTTTCTGCCATAGGGTGGTGTCGTCTGCATATGTGAGGTTATTGATATTTTTCCTGGCAATCTTGATTCCATCTTGTGCTTCATCCAGCCCACCGTTTCTCATGATATACTCTGCATAGAAGTTAAATAAACAGAGTGACAATATACAGCTTTGACATACTCATTTTCCTATTTGGAACCAGTCTGTTGTTCCATATCCTGTTCTAACTGTTGCTTCCTGACCTGCATACAGGTTTCTCAAGAGGCAGGTCAGGTGGTCTGGTATTCCCATCTCTTTCAGAATTTTCCACAGTTTATTGTGATCCACACAGTCTAATTAATTAATTTATTTTGGCTGCCCTGGATATTTGTTGCTGCATGTAGGTTTTCTCTAGTTGCTTCGAGTGGGTGCTACTCTTCATTGTGGCTTCTGACTGTGGTGGCTTCTCTTGTTGCAGAGCATGGGCTCTAGGTGCACAGGCTTCAGTAGCTGAGCGCTGGAGCTCAGTATTTTTGGCACACAGGCTTAGTTGCTCCATGGCATGTGGAATCTTCCCAGACCAGAGATTGAACCCATGTCCTCTGCATTGGCAATTGGATTCCTACCCACTCTCAAACCAGGGAAATCCTTAGTAGTATTGTTTCATGGATATTCGACAACTTGTTTATTCATTCATCTATTGATGGACATTTGGGTTGTTTCAAGTTTGGGCCCATGACAAATGAAGTGTTTAGGAACATTTGTGTATAAGTTTTAAATGAGTATGTTTTCATTTATCTTGTTTTAAAGAAACTTCCAAACTGAGTTCTAAAGTGGTTGTACCATTTTACATTCCCAAAAAGTGTATGAGAATTCCTATTGCTCTATGTCCTCACCAATAGTAGGTATAATCATTTAAAAAATTTAGACATTGATTGTAATTTTAATTTATATCTCCTTAATGACATATACACCCCACTCCAGTACTCTTGCCTGGAAAAGCCCATGGATGGAGGAGCCTGGTAGGCTGCAGTCCATGGGGTCACTAAGAGTCGGACATGACTGAACAACTTCACTTTCACTTTTCACTTTCATGCATTGGAGAAGGAAATGTCAACCCACTCTAGTGTTCTTGCCTGGAGAATCCCAGGGACGGGGGAGCCTGGTGGGCTGCCGTCTATGGGGTCGCACAGAGTTGGACACGACTGAAGCAACTTAGCAGCAGCAGCAGCAATGACATATAATGTGAAAATCTTTTCATATTTTTATTGACCATCTATATATCAACTTTCGTAAAGTGTTTGTTCAAATTTTTTTGTTCATATTTTATTAGGTCATTTCTTATTATTGGATTTTCATAATTCTTTACATATTCTATTGTAAATATAAATTTAAACAAATCAAATGTGTTGATTTCCTAAAGATGTATAACAAATTACCATGAACTTAACCTGCTTTAAGCAACACCCAATTATTAGCTGTTCTGTAGGTCAGAAGTTTAGCAGAGCATGGCTATGTTCTCTGCTCAGGGTCTCACAAAACTAAAGTTAAGGTGGTGGTTGGCCTGGGTTCTTGTCTTGAGTGTTTGGGGAAAAAAACTCCTTCCAAGATCATTCTTTTTTAAAAATTAATTTTTAATTGGAGGATAATTGCTTTACAATGTTGTATTGGTTTCTGCCTTGCAACAACGTGAATCAGCCATAAGTATACATACATCCTCTCCCTCTTGAGCCTCCTTCCTACTACCTTCCCCACACACCACCCTTCTAGGTTATCACAGAGCACCAGACTCAGCTCCCTGTGTTATACAGCAACTTCCCACTTGATATCTGTTTTACTCATGGTAGTGATATGTCAATGTGACTCTCTCAATCCATCCAACCTGCTCCTTCTCCTATTGTGTCCACAAGTCTGTCCTCTATCTCTGTGTATCTGTTCCTGCCCTACAAATAGGTTTCTCAGCACCATTTTTTTAGACTCAATATATATATGTGTTAATATACAATATTTGTTTTTCTCTTTCTGACTTACTTCACTCTGTATGATAGGCTCTAGGTTCATTCACCTCACTTCAACTGACTCAAATTCTTTCCTTTTTATGGATGAGTAATATTCCATTGTATTTATGTACCTCAACATTTTTATCTATTAATTTGTTGTTAGACATCTAGGTTTCCTCCATGTCCTGGCAATTGTGAATAGTGTTGCAATGAACATTAGGATACATGTGTCTTTTTTAATTATAATTTTATCAGGGTATATGCTCCAGGCTTCCCTGATGGCTCAGACAGTAAAGAATCTGCCTGCAATACAGGAAACCCAGGTTTAATCCCTGGGTCCAGAAGATAAGGGAATGGGTACCCACTCCAGTATTCTTGCCTGGAGAATTCCATGGACAGAGGACCCTGGTGGGCTACAAGTCCATGGGGTTGCAAAGAGTCGGATGCAACTGAGTGCCTAACAGTTTTACTTTGGGGCTTCCCAGATGGCTCAGTGGGCAAGAATCTGCCTGCCAATGCAGGAGACTCCAGAGACATGCGTTTGATCCCTGGGTTGGAAAAATCCCCTTGAGAAGGGAATGGCAACCCACTCCAGTATTCTTGCCTGGGAAATCTGATGGACAGAGGAGCCTGGCGGTCTATAGTCCATGGGGTTGCAAAGAGTTGGACAAGACAGCACACACACACACACACACACACACACACACACACACACACGCACACACACATACACACACAGGGTATATGCCTAGTGGTGGGATTGCTGGATCATATGGTTGTTTTAGTCCTAGTTTTTTAAGGAATCTCCATACTGTTCTCCATAGTGGCTGTATCCATTTACATTCCCACCAACAGTGCAAGAGGATTTTGTTCACATTTTCTCTACATCCTCTCCAGCATTTATTGTTTCTATATCTTTTATTAATGACTATTCTGACCAACATGAGGTGGTACATCATTGTAGGTTTGATTTGCATTTTTATAATAATGAGTGATGTTGAGCATCTTTTCATGTGTTTATTGGCCACCAAGATCATTCTTGTTGGTACAGAAGTCACTTACTTAGAGTTGTAGGACTGAGGTCCCCATTTCTTTGTTGGTTGTCATCCAGAGGTCGCTCTGAGTTCATAGAGGCCACTCACATTCCATACTGTTTGGCTCTGTCCATCTTCCACCACTATCTGTTACAATAATCTATCCTATTTTCCCTGAATTGCCTTGGTAGATAAAAATCATTCTTTAAATGTATGTAGGTCGTTTTCAAGCTTTCGAGTCTGTTTCATTGATCTATTTGTTGATCTTTATGTCAGTACCACAGTGTTTGGGTTACAATCGTTTTATGTCTTGAAATCAGATTCTGGAAGTCCTGCAACATTATTCCTTTTTTTTT
The DNA here is from genome assembly GCF_033118175.1 of Dama dama. Lineage (NCBI taxonomy): Eukaryota > Metazoa > Chordata > Mammalia > Artiodactyla > Cervidae > Dama > Dama dama. Next base: position 58,368,262 of record NC_083714.1, read on the forward strand.
CAAAGTTATTTTTTCATTATTCTAGGTTGTATGTATTTCTGTGTGCATTTTAGGCTTAGTTTGTCTAAGGAAAAAAAACCTGCTGAAATTTTGATTGGCATTGTGTTGAATCTGTAGATCAAACTAAGGAGAATTGACATCTTAAATTTTCAAGTTTTCTGATCCAACATTGTATATTCCTATCATTTATTTAGGCCTTTATTTCTTTCATCACTGTTTTTATAGTTTTCAGACATATCCTGCAAATATTTTGTTAGATTTATCCATTTATATTTTTGATGCAATTGTAAATGAGATTGTTTTAAAATTTCAGTTTCAATACTTTATTTCTGTTGTGTAGATAAGTTTGATGTTCATATATTAATCTTGTATCTTTCAACCCTGCTAAATTCACTTATTAATTGTAGTAGCTTTTATGTAGATTACATAGAGTTACATCACAGACAATCCTCAAACAGAAACAGTTTAACTTATTTCTTTCCAATTTGGATGTCTCTTATGTCTTTTTCTTGCTTTATTGTACTGACTAGAATCTGAAGTAAATGATTAATAGAAATGATTAGAATGGAAATTATTGCCTTGATTCAGACTTAAGGGGAGAAACAATTCAGTTTTTCATCATTATGATATTAACTGTAGTTTTTTCATGGCTGTTTTTATCATTTTGAAGAGATTTCCTTTTATTCTTAGCATCATAGAATTGTTTTGGTTAGAAAGAGACGTTATATTTTATTAAATGTTTTCTCTCTCGAGATTATCCTATTTTTAATTAATTTCTGAGATTAAAGTACAGTTGATTTATAAAATTATTGTATTAGTTTCAGGTGTGCAACCTGGTGATTCAATATTTTTATGGATTATACTTCATTTAAGTTATTATAAAATAATGGATATATTTCCTGTGCTATATAATGTATTATTATTGCTTATTTAGTTTATACATAGGAGTTTGTGCCTCATCACTTCTTTAGAAAACATTTTGTTAATATGGTGAACTACATTGATTGATTTTTGAAATATTACATCAATCTTGTGTTTCTGGGATAAACCCCACTTGGTCACAATGTATCAAGCTTGTTTTAAGTTGTTGAATTCTATTTGTAAAATTTTGCTTAAAATTTTGCACCTATGTTCATAAGAGATGTTGGTCTTTGGTTTGCTTCTTGTAACATCTTTATTCAGTTTGGATATTAGAATAGTACTAATATTAGCCTCTCAGAACGAGATGAGAAATAATCCTCCCTCATGTTTTCTGCAAAAGTTTGGGTAGAATTGACATTATTTCTTCCTTAAACATTTGATGGAATTCATTAGTGATGCCATCTGGGTATGGAGTATATTTTTATGGGAGGGTTTCAACAATGAATTCAACTTTCTTAATACATAAAGGACTGTTTATGTCAGGAGGGAGCTTTCACTCTTTGGGTCATGCAAGTTCTAGAGAGGTCATGCAAGTTCTAGAGCTCAGCTCAAGGTTGTCAGGCTATCAATACTTTCAGCAGGTTGGATATGAGTGTCTTAGTCCTGAATGGTGGGTGTGGAGGCATATCATAGCAGCCATAACTGTTTAATACACTCTAATCCATTTCATAGCATTGATACAGACATTCTTAATTTCTTGTAAGAACCTTAGCATGTGTATTGCAAGAGTAATTTTGGAGAGAATGCAACTGTCAATTGCAGTTAAGATTCTGGTCCCCAGAGTTGTCAAAGTTGCAATACAACAGTCTTCCTTCCTGCAGCTACACTGTGATCCAAACATTAACAGGACATTTTATTACCAGGGCCTTGAAGTGATGGGCAATATCATAGTGCAGGTCCATTTTCATGGGATTTGGATCAAATTCCTGGTGTTGCCAGAGGGTTTAGGCCTGTTTGCGGAGATGAGTCAAAAAGAGGGAAACAGAAGTCACTGGGATTAGACAGAACTGCCTTTGTACCATTTTCTGGGTCCTGCCCTGCTGTGAACTCTCAGATGTAGTGTTTAGGCCATGGACTCTTTACTTCATGAGTATAAGATTCTGACTTTCATTTTCATCTTATGGTCCAAAGAGCAGCAGGGAAAAAATGGATTGTATATCATAGTGCTAAATTTGAAAGTGATAGAGAACATTTTGAGAGGGTACCCTTCGCCAGCTTGCAGTTGAGAATCTTCATATAACTTATAGTTGGCCCTTTGGATCTGCCTTTGCTCTGTTGCCTGCAGGTCAACATCTGTGGATTCAGCCAATTGCAGACCATGTAGTACTGTAGTATTTACTATTGAAAAAAGTCTGTGTATAAGTGAACACACAGTTCAAACCCATGTTTTTCAATGGTCAACTGTATATGAAACCACAGCTTTATTTCATATACTCTCTCTAGGCAAGGTAGATCTCTGGAGTCCTTGACCCATGGTACACAGTGCAGCATCAAGACAACCTTGTCATTTGCTTCCTTATGGATTCCTCCCTTGCCTCAATGCCAATTTTAATGCACCTGTGCCCTTTCCTTGTTCTTGCCTTTCCTCCTGGGCACTGGAAGTTTACCTCTTGATTCCAGCCCTGGATAAGATCCTTGCTAGGTTCTGTTTTACTTCTCCTACACACTGCTTGCCTGACACCCTCCCATTCCTCAGCCTATACTGGACTTCCCCAATGTCAATTACCTACTGTCCAGCTGAAAAGAAAGTGAAAGTAAAACTGAAAATGTTAGTTTCTCAGTTGTGTCTGGCTCTTTGCGACCCCATGGACTGTAGCCTGCCAGGCTCCTCAGTTCATGGAATTCTCCAGGCAAAAATACTGGAGTGGGTAACCATTTCCTCCTCCAAGGGATCTTCCCCACCCAGGGATGAAACCCGAGTCTCCTGCATTGCAGGCAGATTCTTTACCATCTGAGTCAGCTGTTCCTCTGCCAATTTTCTACTTGATTCTTCCCCTCCTTGCCTAGAAATTTTCATGGCACCTACAGCAGCATGATGGGGCTTCCCAGGTGGTGCTAGTGGTAAAAATCCTGCATGCCAATTCAGGAGACATAAGCAATGTGGGTTCAATCCCCGAGTCAGGAAGATCCCCTGGAAGAGGAAATGGCAACCTACTCCAGTATTATTGCCTGGAGAGTCCCATGGACAGAGGAGCCTGGTGGGGCTACAGTCCATGTAGTTGCAAAGAGTCAGACACAACTGATGTGACTTAGCATGCATGCACAGCAGCATGATATAGCAGGTAAGGGTACTGGTGCTAGTGTCAGACTCTCTATGTTTGAATCTGCCACTAAATTGTTATGTGATCCTTTGCAAGTTACTGAACATTTCTGAACATCACTTTTACCTCTCTCCTTTAAATGATGATAATGGTACTTAACCTTATAGGGCTGTTATGAAAGGTGCTTATTGGAGTATCTGTCATACTCTTACTGAGTAACTCTATAAACATTGGTTGTTACAGTGGGATCTTGATCCTTGATCACCTGTTGCCCAGGTTGGTTTGTCTCATCTCTTTCCAACTCTCTCACCTGATCCACCTACATCTGTCACAGTCAATGGAAGTGTCACGTTTTTCTTTTTTTCTTAAGGCACTGGGGAAGAAGTGAAAGAATACAGATTTAACTCAGCCTCTGATTGGTTGTGGGCACCTGGCAAAGCTGTAATCCTGCACCAAGTGACTTTTCTCCTCAATTCTTTTCCACCGTAAATCTTTTCCACTGGAAATCTTTCAAATCTCCACAGTAAGGTAGAGAGGGAGAAGCCCATAACTTCTCTGCTGGGTGCTGGATAGAGACTATTCTCGGTACTAGGGTAGAAGGGATAAAGAAAGCACCTGATATAGTGTTAAAGTGCAGGATGAGCCTATGAAAAAGAACTTGGTCACAGGCTAGACCCAGGATTCAGTCAGAGAAAGCTTTTGCCATGGTATCAGCTGGCTTAGAAACCTGCTAAGAGTCCAACATTATGGATTCTGGAGTGCTCTAGGGCTCCAGGTAAGGTGATATGCCAGAGGTATAAAGCACCGAGTCTTTTCTCACCTATAGCTTAGAAGTCTACCCTGCCTGGCACAAAAGCCCACACTCTTAGGATGAGTCAAGTTCTCCATATAGCTTCTGTTTCAATCTTGAAGCTATTGTCTAAAATTACCACCATTAATTATTTCTTAGGGGGGTTTGGAGGTATTCATCATAGCCTGATTAAGCTAATATATTTTGTGGGCAAGATAACATATTAATAGGAATTATTTAATGACTAATCCATTAGCATCCACTGACTCACCAGCAGAGAATGGAGACCTGGGAGACTTGTATTTACTTTGGGCCTGAGATAGGTAAAGTTTGGTGCAGGTGGTGGTACAGAGTAGGGAGAATCAGGCAGGGACAGTTTTGACAACGTGGGCTTAGAAAATGGAACCTCATTTTAACATCGGATGAGCAGAACATGATTAGGGAAGTTAAATCTGCTGGTGAAAAAAAGAGAAAAAAATATACATGATACCTTCCTAAGATGAAATAATTCTTGAATCATTCATTTCCTCACCTTTATGGCTGTTATTTAACTTCTATGCAGAGTACATCATGAGAAATGCTGGGCTGGAAGAAGCACAAACTGGAATCAAGATTGCCGGGAGAAATATCAATAACCTCAGATATGCAGATGACACCACCCCTATGGCAGAGAGTGAAGAGGAACTAAAAAGCCTCTTGATCAAAGTGAAAGAGGAGAGTGAAAAAGTTGACTTAAAGCTCAACATTCAGAAAACTAAGATCATGGCACCTGGTCCCATCACCTCATGGGAAATAGATGGGGAGACAGTGGAAACAGTGTCAGACTTTATTTTTTTGGGCTCCAAAATCACTGCAGATGATGATTGTAGCCATGAAATTAAAAGACACTTACTCCTTGGAAGGAAAGTTATGACCAACCTAGATAGCATATTAAAAAACAGAGACATTACTTTGCCAACAAAGGTCTGTCTATTCAAAGCTATGGTTTTTCCAGTAGTCATGTATGGATGTGAAAGTTGGACTGTAAAGAAAGCTGAGTGCAGAAGAATTGATGCTTTTGAACTGTGGTGTTGGAGAAGACTCTTGAGAGTCCCTTGAACTGCAAGGAGATCCAACCAGTCCATCCTAAAGGAGATCAGTCTTGGGTGTTCATTGGAAGGACTGATGCTGAAGCTGAAACTCCAATACTTTGGCCACCTGATGTGAAGAGCTGACTCATTGGAAAAGACCCTGATGCTGGGAGGGATTGGGGGCAGGAGGAGAAGGGGGTGACAGAGGATGAGATGGTTGGATGGCATCACCGACTCGATGGGCATGAGTTTGAGTAAACTCCGGGAGTTGGTGAGGGAGGCCTGGCTGCTTTGATTCATGGGGTCACAAAGAGTCGGACACGACCGAGCGACTGAACTGAACTGAACTGATGGCTGTTATTTGGAGACTCCTAAACAGTGTATTTTACTGCCTCTGTACAACTCTAGGTGGAATTCAGAGTGGTTTTGGGGTTGCAAGGCAACACAGCAGCTAGAGCAGTAGCAGGCAATGCAAGGCTGCTACCCCGTGAAACTTCTTATGGGCTTCACTACCATAAGGATCCAATTGATTTAATCTGTGCTTCAGAAAACCACCTGGCAGACAGGTTATTGTTAGCTTTGACCGGCAGTAAGAGACTGTATTCGGAGAAGGCAATGGCACCCCACTCCAGTACTCTTGTCTAGAAAATCCCATGGACGGAGGAGCCTGGTGGGCTGCAATCCATGGGGTCGCTACGAGTCGGACACGATTGAGCGACTTCACTTTCAATTTTCACTTTTCACTTTCACACATTGGAGAAGGAAATCCAACCCACTCCAGTGTTCTTGCCTGGAGAATCCCAGGGATGGCGGAGCCTGGTGGGCTGCCGTCTATGGGGTCGCACAGAGTCGGACACGACTGAAGCGACTTAGCAGCAGCAGCAGCAAGAGACTGTATTTAGAAGGTTTAGGGACACATTTCTCTGCACTTGGGTAAAACAGTTGAAAGCCAAGCTTTGATGTCTGCAGGATGGTAAGCCATCTCAAAATATAGAGGCTGGCCCCAAGCAGTGAACATTCAGCAGTAGTTTAAAAATAAATGCAGTTCAATTAAAATAATTATAAAATTAAAATTTGAAGCAATCTTGGAAATATGAGTATGTGCTATGTATTAGATGACACCAAGGGATTGTTAATTTTTAGAGTTTGATGCAATAATATGGGTGAACTGTAATAAAAATGTCTATAATGTTGAGAGATGTACACTGAAGTATGTAGGGGCTAAAGGATATGTTTGAAATTTGTTTTAAAATACTCTAAGTAGAGAAAAAAAGCAATAGTTAAAGTGACGGTTGTGACATTTTACTACTTGTTGTTTTGGGTGATAGCTTTATATGTGGTTCATTATATTATTCTTTACATCTTTGTACATTTGAAAATGTTCATAATGCATGTTTATAAAGAAAGCATGATAAAGGTTCACTTAGAGAGAAGGCATATCCAAAGCAACTTACCAAAAGAAACTGTGGATTCACCTAAGATAATTTGTAATGTACAGTCAGATATTCTATTCTCTGATGGGATTTTCAGGTGTGTCAAAAAACCTTGGGTTTTATTATGTTGAAACAATGGGGGAAGGAGAGGGTAGGATGGACTTAGAGAGTAGCACTGACACATATACACTACCATGTGTAACGACTGAGTGACTGAACTGAACTGAACTGATGTGTATAATAGATGGCCAGTGAAAAGCTGCTATATAACACAGAAAGCTCAACCTGGTGCTCTGTGACAACCTAGAAGGGTGGGATGGGGTGGGGGTGGGAGTGAGGTTTAGGAGGGAAAGGACATATGTGTACTTGTGGCTGATTCATGTTGTTGTATGGCAGAAGCTAACACAATATGGTAAAGCAATTCTTCTCCAATTAGAAATTTTTAAAAAAGACCGGGTGCCAGATTAGATGACCTTTGAATGTCTACTCTGGCATTACTGTTCTATAATACTCGAGTTATAGGTATCTGTAGTCAAACCTAAGGTAAGAAAATCTGAATTCTTGCAGATGTAATAATTATTACATTTAAGACATTTTCCTTTTATTTTTTTTATCAGATGTATTTGACATATTGTATAATATTGTATAAAGGTCATCTTTAAACATTTAAGATTTATTTCAGAAGTCCTTTAAGTAGACAATTGCCTTTTTTTTGTTGTTGTTGATTGGATTTAAAACATTTTTAATAGTCAAATACTTATAAGAACATATATAACATCTATGTACTTATTACATTATTTATTTATGGCCATGCAGCATGTGATCTTAGTTCCCTGACCAAGGATTGAACCCATGCCCCCTGCAGTAGAAGCATGGAGTTTTAACCACTGGACCACTAGGGAATTCCCCTAACAAAGTAGCATATATTAAAATATCCAACCTGATAATTTGATATGCACATATTTTTTAAATGATTACCACAATCAAGTTAACACATCCATCTTTTCACAGTACTTTTTTTGTGGCAAGAATGCTTAGGATCTATTCTCCTAGCAAATTTGAAGTATGCTATACAGTATCATTTCCTATAGTCACCATGCCATACATTAAATCTCCACAACTTTTTCATCTAGTAAGTGAAAACTTGTGCTCTTTGACCACCATCTCCCCATTTTCCCCACTCCTCCAGCTCCTGGCAACCACCATTCTATACTTTGCTTCTCTGAGTTTAACTTGTTTAGTTTTCATGTATAGTTTTTAATCATATTATTTGGTTTTCTTTGCTATTAAGATTTAGAAATTCTTTATATACATATTAGATAATAACCCCTTATCAGATAGATGGTTGCATATATTTTGTTCCATTCAGTAGTTGCCTTTTTATTTTGTTGGTTGTTTCCTTTGCTGTGTGGAAGATTTTTAGTTTGGCAGAGTTCCGTTTATTTTTTCTTTGCTTTTGTTTCTCATGCTTTTGGTGTCATATCTGAAATATCTTTGCCAACACCCTTGTCAAGAAGTTTTTCTGCTATGTTTCCTTCTAGCAGTTTTATATTTTCAGGTACATTTTAAGTTAATTTGTGGGAGTGCTTTAAGATGGTGTCCCTTTTCTTTTTCTGCCTGTGGCTATCCAGTTTTCTTAACATAATTTGTTGAAGAGATTATCCTTTCCATGTTTTGTGTTGTTGGCACCTTTGCCAAAGATTAGTTGACCATACAAGTGTGGCTTTACTTCTGGCACTCTATTTTGTCCCATTGGTCTATGTGTCTGATTTATGCTAGTATTACCCTGTTTTGATTACTATAGTTTTATAATATAGTTTGAAATCAGAAAGTGTGATGCCTATAGCTTTGTTCTTTCTCAAGATAGCTCTGGCTGTTTGGTATCTTTTATAGTTCCATGTAAATGCTAGGATTGTTTTTTTTTCCCCTATGTCTGTGAAATATGTCATTGGAATTTTGATAGGGATTGCACTGAGTCTGTATATCCCTTTGGGCATTTTGGACACTTTAGCAATATTAACTCTTATGAACTAATATTGTTATGAACATGGAATGGCTTTTTCACTTATTTACGTCTTCCTCAATTTCTGTATGTGCATTTTAAAGAATTAAAACATGTGTCCCCCATACCTGTTGCTGAATAATACTGATGTATGGCAAAAAAAAATCAAAATATTGTAAAGTAATTATCCTCCAATTAAAATAAATTAATTAATTTTACCAATAAAATAAATTAAAAAACAAGTGAGATGAAATAAATAATAAAGAAAAAAGTAATTAAAGCAGAATAAAATAAAAAGAGCACTTAAGTCATCACCACCCAGTTTGTGAAAATAAAAATTGCTAGTAACTCTGAAGTTACCTGTCTACCTCTGAGTACATCCCCTTTCCTCCTACCCAGAGATAACTGCTAACTTGAGATTTGGATAAATTATTCCCCTGCTTTTCATTATTTTTTATCACACATGTTTGCATTCCCAAGTATTTTATTACATATTTTTGAGCTTCATATAAGTTAAATCATACTATATCTTGTTTTGCTCAGTTTTGTTCAGATTCATTCATGTTGATATGAGTACCTGTAGTTCATTTTAACTACTATAAGATATCCAGTTGTTACTTATATTAGTTATTGCTAGGTTTTTTGATATTTAAAGTATTGGTGTTATAGATATTCTTATGAATGTTTGCCATCACACACATACAAGTTTTTCTCAGGATATGACTAAAAGAGGAATTTATGGATTGGTTACATGATGTGTATATGTTTAACCTGAGTTCAATTAAAATTCTTCCACTAATGCTTTGCATTTGCTTCTTTCAGTAGCCTGGAGGACACTACCAACTTTGGTCTTCTTGAAAATGAATTTTTCCTTGAGATTTTTAGATAAATAGCACAAATCCCAACCAGAAGTTCAAATGATGGCTAGCATGCGGTAACAAAATCTCAGGGGAATGCTTTATTTCTCTGATTGCTTTTGTTTACCACCTGTATCTCTCATTACAGTTCAGTTCAGTCGCTCAGTCGTGCCCGACTCTGGGACCCCATGGACTGCAGCATGCCAGGCCTCCCTGTCCATCACCAACTCCCAGAGTTTATTCAAACTCATGTCCATTGAATCAGTGATGCCATCCAACCATCTCATCCTCTGTCGTCCCCTTCTCCTCCTGCCTTCAATCTTTCCCAGCATCAGGGTCTTTTCCAATGAGTCAGCTCTTCCCATCAGGTGGCCAAAGTATTGGAGTTTCAGCTTCAACATCAGTCCTTCCAATGAACACCCAAGACTGATCTCCTTTAGGATGGACTGGTTGGATCTCCTTGCAGTCCAAGGGACTCTCAAGAGTCTTCTCCAACACCACAGTTCAAAAGCATCAATTCTTCTGCACTCAGCTTTCTTTATAGTCCAACTTTCACATCCATACATGACTACTGGAAAAACCATAGCCTTGAATAGACAGACATTTGTTGACAAAGTAATGTCTCTGTTTTTTAATATGCTATCTAGGTTGGTCATAACTTTCCTTCCAAGGAGTAAGTGTCTTTTAATTTCATGGCTGCAATCACCATCTGCAGTGATTTTGGAGCCCCAAAAAATAAAGTCTGCCCCTGTTTCCCCATCTATTTGCCATGAAGTGATGGGACCAGATGCCATGATCTTAGTTTTCTCAATGTTGAGCTTTAAGTCAACATTTTCACTCTCCTCTTTCACTTTCATCAAGAGGCTTTTTAGTTGCTCTTCACTTTCTGCCATAAGGGTGGTATCATCTGCATATCTGAGGTTATTGATATTTCTCCTGGCAATCTTGATTCCAGTTTGTGCTTCTTCCAGCCCAGCATTTCTCATGATGTACTCTGCATATAAGTTAAATAAGCAGGGTGACGATATACAGCCTTGGTGTACTCCTTTTCCTATTTGCAACCAGTTTGCTGTTCCAGGTCCAGTTCTAACTGTTGCTTCCTGACCTGCTTACAGATACCTCAAGAGGCAGGTCAGGCTGTCTGGTATTCCCATCTCTTTCAGAATTTCCCACAGTTTATTGTGATCCACACAGTCAAAGGCTTTGTCATAGTCAATAAAGCAGAAATAGATGTTTTTCTGGAACTCTCTTGCTTTTTCGATGACCCAGCGAATGTTGACAGTTTGATCTCTGGTTCTTCTGCCTTTTCTAAAACCAGCTTGACCATCTGGATGTTCACAGTTCACGTATTGCTGAAGCCTAGCTTGGAGAATTTTGAGCATTACTTTACTAGTGTGTGAGATGAGTACATTTCTGTGGTAGTTTGTGCATTCCTTGGCATTGCCTTTCTTAGAGATTGGAATGAAAACGGACCTTTTCCAGTCCTTTGGCCGCTGCTGAGTTTTCCAAATTTGCTGGCATATTGAGTGTAGCACTTTCACAGCATCATCTTTCAGGATTTGAAGTAGCTCAACTGGAATTCCATCACCTCCAGTAGCTTTGTTCGCAGTGATGCTTCCTAAGGCCCACTTGACTTCACCTTCTAGGATGTCTGGCTCTAGGTGAGTGACCACACCATCGTGATTATCTGGGTCATGAAGATCTTCTTCATGCAGTTCTTCTGTGTATTCTTGCCACCTCTTCTTAATATCTTCTGCTTCTGTTATGTCCATACAATTTCTGTCCTTCATTGTTCCCATCTTTGCCTGAAATGTTCCCTTGGTATCTCTAATTTTCTTAAACAGATCTCTAGTCTTTCCTTTTCTATTGTTTTCCTCTATTTCTTTGCACTGATCACTGAGGAAGGCTTTCTTATCTCTCCTTGCTATTCTTTGGAACTCTGCATTCAAATGGATATATCTTTCCTCTTCTCTGTTGCTTTTTGCTTCTCTTATTTTCACTGCTATTTGGAAGGCCTCCTCAGACAGCCATTTTGATTTTTTGCATTTCTTCTTCTTGGGGATGGTCTCAATCCCTGTCACCTGTATAATGTCATGAACCTCCACCCATAGATCATCAGGCACTCTGTCTATAAGATCTTGACCCTTAAATCTATTTCTCACTTCTACACTCACTTCTCACTAAAGGATTTGATTTAGGTCATACCTGAATGGTCTAGTGGTTTTCCCTACTTTCTTCAATTTAAGTCTGAATTTGGCAATGAGGAGTTCATGATCTTAACCACAGTCAGCTCCTGGTCTTGTTTTTGCTGGCTGTATAGAGCTCCTCCATCTTTGGCTGCAAAGAATATAGTCAATCTTATTTCAGTGTTGACCATCTGGTGATGTCTATGTGTAGAGTCTTTTCTTGTTTTGTTGGAAGAGGGTGTTTGTGATGACCAGTGCATTCTCTTGGCAAAACTCTATTAGCCTTTGCCCTGCTTCATTCCGTACTCCAAGGCCAAATTTGCCTGTTACTCCAGGTGTTTCTTGACTTCCTACTTTTGCATTCCAGTCCCCTATAATGAAAAGCACATCTTTTTTAGGTGTTAGTTCTAGAAGGTCTTGTACCTCTTCATAGAATCTTTCAACTTCAGCTTCTTCAGCATTAGTGGTCAGGACAGAGACTTGGATTACCCTGATACTGAGTGGTTTGCCTTGGAAATGAACAGAGATCATTCTGTTGTTTTTAGATCGTATCTGAGTAGTGCATTTCAGACTCTTTTGTTGACTATGATGCTATCCCTCTTCTTCTAAGGGATTCTTGCCCACAGTAGTAGATATAATGGTCATCTGAGTTAAATTCACCCATTCCAGCCCATTTTAGTTTGCTGATTCCTAAATTGTTGATGTTCACCCTTGCCATCTCCTGTTTGACCACTTCCAATTTGCCTTGATTCATGGACTTAACATTCTAGTTTCCTATGCAGTATTGTTCTTTACAGCATCAGACCTTGCTTCCATCACCAGTGATATCCATAACTGGGTGTTGTTTTTGCTTTGGCTCTGTCTCTTCATTCTTTCTGGAGGTATTTTTTCGCTGATCTCCAGTAACATATTGGGCACCTACCGACCAGGGGAGTTCATCTTTTCAGTGTCCTAACTTGGATCTCTCAGGTAGTGGTTTATTTGTATTTTGTTTCAGAGTTTACCATTATTCTATGCAGGAAGGTAGATTTTTTTTTTTATATTTATTTATTTTTTCAGTGGGTTTTGTCATACATTGACATGAATCAGCAATAGATTTACACGTATTTTTCCATAATGTCTATGACATACTGTGGAGTGAAAAAATTTAAGGTACAAAATAGCATAAATGAAATGATTCTATAGGTTTTAATAAAATCTGGATGGTTATATACAACTTTTTCCCCCACAGGAAAAAATAAGATATCCTTTTATTTGCATGAGTCACATTAAATTTCAATGACATTTGATCAAAGCATACAAATATGGATAACCTATTAAGAACCCAAGTGTTTTGAATAGTGAATGTTCGAAAACAGATTTTGTCCTATTTAAACCATACTAGCTATATACTGGTCCTTACATACACCAAAATTTGGATTCATTTTTTTTTTCATTTATTTTTCTTCATTGGAGGCTAATTACTTTACAATACTGTAGTGGTTTTTGCCATACATTGACATGAATCAGCCATGGATTTACATGTATTCCCCATCCCGATCCTCCCTCCCTCCTCCCTCTCCACCCGATCCCTCTGGGTCTTCCCAGTGCACCAGCCCTGAGCACATGTCTCATGCATCCAACCTAGGCTGGTGATCTGTTTCACCATAGATAATATACATGTTTCTATGCTGTTTTCTCTAAACATCTCACCCTCGCCTTCTCCCACAGAGTCCAAAAGTCTGTTCTGTACATCTGAGTCTCTTTTTCTGTTTTGCATATAGGGTTATCATTACCATCTTTCTAAATTCCACATATATGTGTTAGTATACTGTATTGGTCTTTATCTTTCTGGCTTACTTCACTCTGTATAATGGGCTCCAGTTTCGTCCATCTCATTAGAACTGATTCAAATGAATTCTTTTTAATGGCTGAGTAATATTCCATGGTGTATATGTACCATAGCTTCCTTATCCATTCGTCTGCTGATGGGCATCTAGGTTGCTTCCATGTCCTGGCTATTATAAACAGTGCTGCGATGAACATTGGGGTGCATGTGTCTCTTTCAGATCTGGTTTCCTCAGTGTGTATGCCCAGAAGTGGGAGTGCTGGGTCATATGGCAGTTCTATTTCCAGTTTTTTAAGAAATCTCCACACTGTTCTCCATAGTGGCTGTACTAGTTTGCATTCCCACCAACACTGTAAGAGGGTTCCCTTTTCTCCACACCCTCTCCAGCATTTATTGCTTGTAGACTTTTGGATAGCAGCCATCCTGACTGGCGTGTAATGATACCTCATTGTGGTTTTGATTTGCATTTCTCTGATAATGAGTGGTGTTGAGCATCTTTTCATGTGTTTGTTAGCCATCTGTATGTCTTCTTTGGAGAAATGTCTGTTTAGTTCTTTGGCCCATTTTTTGATTGGGTCATTTATTTTTCTGGAATTGAGCTGTAGGAGTTGCTTGCATGTTTTTGAGATTAATCCTTTGTCTATTGCTTCCTTTGCTATTATTTTCTCCAAATCTGAGGCTACTCTTTTCACCTTGCTTATAGTTTCCTTCATTGTGCAAAAGCTTTTAAGTTTAATTAGGTCCCATTTGTTTATTTTTGCTTTTATTTCTGATATTCTGGGAGGTGGGTCATAGAGGATCCTGCTGTGATTTATGTCGGAGAGGGTTTTGCCTATGTTCTCCTCTAGGAGTTTTATAGTTTCTGGTCTTACATTTAGATCTTTAATCCATTTTGAGTTTATTTTTGTGTATGGTGTTAGAAAGTGTTCTAGTTTCATTCTTTTACAAGTGGTTGACCAATTTTCCAAGCACCACTTGTTGAAGAGGTTGTCTTTTTTCCATTGTATATCCTTGCCTCCTTTGTCGAAGATAAGGTGTCCATAGGTTTGTGGATTTATCTCTGGGCTTTCTATTTTGTTCCATTGATCTATATTTCTGTCTTTGTGCCAGTACCATACTGTCTTGATGACTGTGGCTTTGTAGTAGAGTCTGAAGACAGGCAGGTTGATTCCTCCAGTTCCATTCTTCTTTCTTAAGATTGCTTTGGCTATTCGAGGTTTTTTGTATTTCCATACAAATTCTGAAATTATTTGTTCTAGTTCTGTGAAAAATACCATTGGTAGATTGATACGGATTCTGCTTTGGGTATTATACTCATTTTGACAATATTGATTCTTCCAATCCATGAACACGGTATATTTCTCCATCTGTTTGTGTCCTCTTTGATTTCTTTCATCAGTGTTTTATAGTTTTCTATGTATAGGTCTTTTGTTTCTTTAGGTAGATATACTCCTGAGTATTTTATTCTTTTTGTTGCAATGGTGAATGGTATTGTTTCCTTAATTTCTCTTTCTGTTTTCTCATTGTTAGTGTATAGGAATGTAAGGGATTTCTGTGTGTTAATTTTATATCCTGCAACTTTACTATATTTGTTGATTAGCTCTAGTAATTTTCTGGTAGAGTCTTTAGGGTTTTCTATGTTGAGGATCATGTCATCTGCAAACAGCGAGAGTTTCACTTCTTCTTTTCCTATCTGGCTTCCTTTTATTGTTTTTCTGCTCTGATTGCTGTGGCCAGCACTTCCAAAACTATGTTGAATAATAGTGGTGAGAGTGGGCATCCTTGTCTTGTTCTTGACTCCTGCTTTCTTTTGGTCTCTGTTTGCATGGAATATTTTTTTCCAGCCCTTCACTTTTAGCCTGTATGTGTCCCTTGTTTTAAGGTGGGTCTCTTGTAGACAGCATATACAGGGATGTTGTTTTTGTATCCATTCAACCAGTCTTTTTCTTTTGGTTGGGGCATTCAACCCATTTACATTTAAGGTAATTATTGATAGGTATGGTCCCTTTGCCACTTACTTTGTTGTTTTGGGTTCACGTTTATTCAACCTTTCTGTGTTTCCTGTCTAGAGAAGTTCCTTTCGCATTTATTGAAGAGCTGGTTTGGTGGTGCTGAATTCTCTCAGCTTTTGCTTGTCTATAAAACTTTTGAATTCTTCTTCATATCTGAATGAGATCCTTGCTGGGTACAGTAATCTAGGTTGTAGGTTATTCTCTTTCATTACTTTAAGTATGTCCTGCCATTCCCTTCTGGCCTGAAAGGTTTTTATTGATAGATCAGCTGTTATCCTTATGGGAATCCCTTTGTGTATTATTTGTTGTTTCTCCCTTGCTGCTTTTAATATTTGTTCTTTGTGTTTGATCTTTGTTAATTTGATTAATATTTGTCTTAGGGTGTTTTGCATTGGATTTATCCTGTTTGGGATTCTCTGGGTTTCTTGGTCCTGTGTAAGTATTTCCTTCCCCATTTTAGGGAAGTTTTCAGCTATTATCTCCTCGAGTATTTTCTCATGGCCTTTCTTTTTGTCTTCTTCTTCTGGAACTTTATGATTCGAATGTTGGGACATTTCATATTGTCCCAGAGGTCCCTGAGGTTTTCCTCATTTCTTTTGATTCTTTTTTCTTTTTTCCCCTCTGCTTCATTTATTTCTACCATTTTATCTTCTACTTCACTTATCCTATCTTCTGTCTTTGTTATTCTACTGTTGGTTCCCTCCAGAGTGTTTTTGATCTCATTTATTGCATTATTCATTTTTAATTGACTCTTTTTTATTTCTTCCAGGTCCTTATTAAACCTTTCCTGCATCTTCTCAATCTTTGTCTCCAGGCTATTTATCTGTAACTCCATTTTGTTTTCTATATTTTGGATTATTTTCATTATCATTATTCTAAGTTCCTTTTCAGGTAGATTCCCTATCTCCTCCTCTTTTGTTTCATTTGGTGGGCATTTTTCATGTTCCTTTACCTGTTGAGTATTTCTGTGCCTTTTCATCTTGTTTACATTGCTGTGTCTGGAGTGGGCTTTCTGTATTCTGGTGGTCCATGGTTCCTTTTTACTGTGGAGGTTTCCCACAGTGGGTGGGGTTGAACGATTTGTTTGTCAAGGTTTCCTGGTTAGGGAAGCTTGCGTCTGTGTTCTGGTGCATGGAACTGGATTTCTTCTCTCTGGATTGCACTGGAGTGTCCAGTAGTGAGCTTTGAGATGGATCTATGTGTTAGGTGTGACTTTGGGCAGCCTGTATGTTGACGCTCAGGGCTATGTTCCTGCGTTGCTGTAGAATTTGAGTGGTATGTCTTGCTCTGGATGGTGGTTAGCTCTTGGGTGGTGGTTGGTTTCAGTGTAGTTATGGAGGCTTTTGGATGGTCTCTTATTACTTAATGTTCCCTGTAGTCAGGAGTTTTCTGGTGTTCTCAGGTTTGGGCTTAAGTCTCCTGCCTCTGGATTTCAGTCTTATTCTTCCAGTAGTATCAAGACTTCTCCAACTATACAGCACTGATAGTAAAACTTCTAGGTTAATGGAGAAAAGATTCTCCACAGTGAGGGACACCCAGAGAGGTTCACAGAGTTACATGAAGAAGAGGAGATGGAGGAGGGAGATAGAGATGAGCTGGAGGAGAAAAAGGGGGACTCGAGAGGAGAGAGACAGATCTATACAGTTTTCTGTTCCCTAATTGTTCTCCGTAGCCCAGACACCCACAGAGATTCACATAATTGGATTGTGAAGAAAAGGGGGAGGGAGAAAATAGAGGTGATCTGAGGGAGAAAATGGAGAGTCAAAAGTGGGAGAGAGTAATCAACACACTCATGAGTAAAAATGGGTACTGAAGGTTGGATTCTTAAATGTCCAAAATTGATATCAAATACTGAAAAACAAAGATTAAAAATCTAGAGTAGTGGTTAGACTCTTAAAAATACAATATTATAAACAGAAACAAAAACACAAAATATTTTAGAAATATATATGAAGTTCAGTTTAAAAATAGGGCCTCTTCTTTTTTTTTGCAAGGTTATAGTGAAATGAAAATGAAAATTAAGGAGTAATAGAGGTAATAGAGGACTTTGAAAGAAAATAAGAGAAAAAAAATAAAAAAAGAAAAAAATTTTTTCTAATTAAGAAAAATAGTAAAAATATATGAAAATGAAAATGAAAGTTAAGGAGTAATGGAATAGTGATAGGGAATTTTAAAAGAAAATAAAAGTGAAAAAATAAAAAGAAAAAAGAAAAAAATTTTATTTATTTATTTTTTTTCACTGTTCAGAAAGCTTTATTTACAGAAATTTTACGCAGTAGCATGGTTTTTGAAGTTAAGCTACTTAAGTTTTGTTTTTTTTTAATTTTATTTATTTATTTTATTTTTTTTTTTAGTGTTATCTGCTGTTTTTTGTTTTTTTTTTTAATTATTTTTATTTTTTTTTTCCAGTGGGTTTTGTCATACATTGATATGAATCAGCCATGGATTTACATGTATTCCCAATCCCGATCCCCCCTCCCACCTCCCTCTCCACCCAATTCCTCTGGGTCTTCCCAGTGCACCAGGCCGGAGCACTTGTCTCGTGCATCCCACCTGGGCTGGTGGTCTGTTTCACCATAGATAGCATACATGCTGTTCTTTTGAAATATCCCACCCTCACATTCTCCCACAAAGTTCAAAAGTCTGTTCTGTATTTCTGTGTCTCTTTTTCTGTTCTGCATATAGGGTTATCGTTATCACCTTTCTAAATTCCATATACATGTGTCAGTATGCTGTAATGTTCTTTATCTTTCTGGCTTACTTCACTCTGTATAATGGGCTCCAGCTTCATCCATCTCATTAGGACTGGTTCAAATGAATTCTTTTTAATGGCTGAGTAATATTCCATGGTGTATATGTACCACAGCTTCCTTATCCATTCATCTGCTGATGGGCATCTAGGTTGCTTCCATGTCCTGGCTATTATAAACAGTGCTGCGATGAACATTGGGGTGCACGTGTCTCTTTCAGATCTGGTTTCCTCAGTGTGTATGCCCAGAAGTGGGATTGCTGGGTCATATGGCAGTTCTATTTCCAGTTTTTTAAGAAATCTCCACACTGTTTTCCATAGCGGCTGTACTAGTTTGCATTCCCACCAACAGTGTAAGAGGGTTCCCTTTTCTCCACACCCTCTCCAGCATTTATTGCTTGTAGACTTTTGGATAGCAGCCATCCTGACTGGCGTGTAATGGTACCTCATTGTGGTTTTGATTTGCATTTCTCTAATAATGAGTGATGTTGAGCATCTTTTCATGTGTTTGTTAGCCATCTGTATGTCTTCTTTGGAGAAATGTCTGTTTAGTTCTTTGGCCCATTTTTTGATTGGGTCATTTATTTTTCTGGAATTGAGCTGCAGGAGTTGCTTGTATATTTTTGAGATTAATCCTTTGTCTGTTTCTTCATTTGCTATTATTTTCTCCCAATCTGAGGGCTGTCTTTTCACCTTACTTATAGTTTCCTTTGTAGTGCAAAAGCTTTTAAGTTTCATTAGGTCCCATTTGTTTAGTTTTGCTTTTATTTCCAATATTCTGGGAGGTGGGTCATAGAGGATCTTGCCGTGATTTATGTCAGAGAGTGTTTTGCCTATGTTCTCCTCTAGGAGTTTTATAGTTTCTGGTCTTACATTTAGATCTTTAATCCATTTTGAGTTTATTTTTGTGTATGGTGTTAGAAAGTGTTCTAGTTTCATTCTTTTACAAGTGGTTGACCAGTTTTCCCAGCACCACTTGTTAAAGAGGTTGTTTTTTTTCCATTGTATATCCTTGCCTCCTTTGTCAAAGATAAGGTGTCCATAGGTTCGTGGATTTATCTCTGGGCTTTCTATTCTGTTCCATTGATCTATATTTCTGTCTTTGTGCCAGTACCATACTGTCTTGATGACTGTGGCTTTGTAGTAGAGTCTGAAGTCAGGCAGGTTGATTCCTCCAGCTCCATTCTTCTTTCTCAAGGTTACTTTGGCTATTCGAGGTTTTTTGTATTTCCATACAAATTGTGAAATTCTTTGGTCTAGTTCTGTGAAAAATACCGTTGGTAGCTTGATAAGGATTGCATTGAATCTATAGACTGCTTTGGGTAGAATAGCCATTTTGACAATATTAATTCTTCCAATCCATGAACACGGTATGTTTCTCCATCTGTTTGTGTCCTCTTTGATTTCTTTCATCAGTGTTTTATAGTTTTCTATGTATAGGTCCTTTGTTTCTTTAGGTAGATATACTCCTAAGTATTTTATTCTTTTTGTTGCAATGGTGAATGGTATTGTTTCCTTAATTTCTCTGTCTGTTTTTTCATTGTTAGTATATAGGAATGCAAGGGATTTCTGTGTGTTAATTTTATATCCTGCAACTTTACTATATTCATTGATTAGCTCTAGTAATTTTCTGGTAGAGTCTTTAGGGTTTTCTATGTAGAGGATCATGTCATCTGCAAACAGTGAGAGTTTTACTTCTTCTTTTCCTATCTGGATTCCTTTTACTTCTTTTTCTGCTCTGATTGCTGTGGCCAGAACTTCCAACACTATGTTGAATAGTAGTGGTGAGAGTGGGCACCCTTGTCTTGTTCCTGATTTCAGGGGAAATGCCTTCAATTTTTCACCATTGAGGGTGATGCTTGCTGTGGGTTTGTCATATATAGCTTTTATTATGTTGAGGTATGTTCCTTCTATTCCTGCTTTCTGGAGAGTTTTAATCATAAATGAGTGTTGAATTTTGTCAAAGGCTTTCTCTGCATCTATTGAGATAATCATATGGTTTTTATCTTTCAATTTGTTAATGTGGTGTATTACATTGATTGATTTGTGGATATTAAAGAATCCTTGCATTCCTGGGATAAAGCCCACTTGGTCATGGTGTATGATTTTTTTAATATGTTGTTGGATTCTGTTTGCTAGAATTTTGTTAAGGATTTTTGCATCTATGTTCATCAGTGATATTGGCCTGTAGTTTTCTTTTTTTGTGGCATCTTTGTCTGGTTTTGGAATTAGGGTGATGGTGGCCTCATAGAATGAGTTTGGAAGCTTACCTTCTTCTGCAATTTTCTGGAAGAGTTTGAGTAAGATAGGTGTTAGCTCTTCTCTAAATTTTTGGTAGAATTCAGCTGTGAAGCCATCTGGTCCTGGGCTTTTGTTTGCTGGAAGATTTTTGATGACAGTTTCGATTTCCTTGCTTGTGATGGGTCTGTTAAGATCTTCTATTTCTTCCTGGTTCAGTTTTGGAAAGTTATACTTTTCTAAGAATTTGTCTTAGAATAAATTCTAAGAATTTATTTGAAAAAATAAAAATAAAAAAAGAAAAAAATTTTAAATAAAAAAAAGTAAAAACATATCTAGGAATTTCTCTGGAGCTGTTCCAGTCAGTGTGGGTTTGGTTCAGTTTCAGATAGCTCCTCATTCCAGCTTACACTTCTCGATATCTGTAGGCCCCTTCTGGTGTAGTCGGTGTTACCTACATGGGTTTTAATCTGTTGCACTGGTCAGTTCTGAAGCGGTTCCGTTTGTTTATTTGGCTTCTGTTTGCCGGTTTCTTCAGTGTCTAATTTCTGCCCTGACACAGGCGGGCGGAGGTGGTCTCTTGTTTAGGTTCACTTGTTCAGTCGTGCTGTGGGGAGGGAGGGGCGCTGCAGACAAATGTCACTGGCCTGTGTGGGGAGGACCTGCAGTGTTCCGGCCACACTGGGTTTGCCCCCTCTCACAGGTGTATGCTTTCCCTGTCTACATTGCTCAGGCTCCCCGCTGCTCTATATGGAGCTGGCCCTGCATTGAGTGCGGTTCCAGTTTTCGGGTATTCCACAAAAGCGCAGACTCGGTTTGGCCTGCGTTTTGTGCCTTCCCTGGCCTGAGCAGCTCAGGCATCCAGGAGCTTGACGGGTGCAATCTCCCCAGGTGCGGTGGGCCTTATTCCCTCCACGGTCCAAGCCTCAGTTTCCTCGCGTGCCAGTCAGGTGCGTGCACCTTGTGTTTGTTCTCCGGAGCTGGCCACTAGCTGCGACCCTCCCAGTGGATGTCGACCATCCAGAATCAGGAAGTCTTTGGTTAGAAACTGGGAGCCTGTTTGCAGTTTGGTAGGGGATGCCATCTCTGGGGCCTAGTTTGCCCCTTTCCCTTCCTCCCTGCCTCCTGCCTCCAGTGGGGGATGGGCTGGTCCACAGCCGGCTAGCTCTTCTCTGAAATTGCTCAGTCCCTTTGTTCTGTGAACGGCTGGTAGTGTGTTCATGCCCGTTAATTTTCTCTCTCTGTCTTGCTATCCCACAGTTTAAGTTGCTATCTCACGTTAGCTCCCTCCGATTGCCCTCAGGGCATTTGGGCCTGGTCCTTACCCTAAGCAATGCCGCCCACTCCTCTCCGTTCCGCCCCCACTTGCTGGTGGCGGATCTGGGCGTATGGGGTACTTTTCTGCTGGGAGTTGCTTTCAGGCGTGTAATCTGTGGATTTTATTTATTTTTCCTCCCAGTTAGGTTGCCCTCCGAGATTTGAAAACTTCCCCCAGACCCGCTAGTGAGAGGGTTTCCTGGTGTTTAGAAACTTCCTCTATTACGACTCTCTTCCTGGGACGGGTCTCCATTCCTAGCTCTTTTGTCTCTCTTTTTATCTTTTATATTTTGTCTTACCTCCTTTCGAAGACGATGGACTGCTTTTCTGGGTGCCTGATGTCTTCTGCTAGCGGTCAGAAGTTGTTTCGTGAAGTTTTCTCAGCGTTCAAATGTTCTTTTGATGAATTTATAGGGGAGAAACTGGTCTCCCTGTCCTATTCCTCCGCCATCTTAGCTCCTCTGGTTATATACAACTTTTTCTCTATGGAGAAGTGACACCACCAGGTGGCGCTAAGTGGTAAAGAATCTGCCTGCCAAGCAGGAGACACCAGTTCAGTCCCTGGGCTGGAAAGATCCCCTGGAGGAGGAGAAAATTGAAACCCACTCCAGTATTCTTGCCTGGGAAAATCCTATGGACAGAAGAGCCTGGCAGGCTACAGTCCATAGGATCCCACAGAGTGGGACACAAATGAAGCAACTTAGTGCATGCATGTGCACACACACACACACACACACCTTTGTATTATTTGAGTGTTTACAGAGAACATGTATTACTTCTATAATCACAGGAATGATGTATTTCTATTTTTTTTGTACATACCAAGCGGCATGTGGAACATTAGTTCCCCAACCAGGGATTGAACTCTCGCCCCCTGCAGTGGAAGTTCAGTCTTAACCCATTGGACCACTAGGGAAGTCCTCCAGAGACACTTCTAGTAACTTCCCACTTGACTTCATTGATTAACCACTGGACCGCCAGGGAAGTTCCAAGTTCCATTTTGAAAAAACGAAAATATTGCTCCAAGAATAGGCTTTCATCTCAATCATAAAAATCACAGTATATGGTGAAGTAAGTGTGTTCCCCCTCCCAGGCATATATGCAACCTAAGGCATCTACTCCATGGAAAGTGACAGGTCTTTTCCAGGGAGAAAATGATCTTTGTCATCGTGGGTCACGACAAGGACTTTTGGCAGTGAATCTTCCCTGGCCTTCTGAATATCTCTTTGGACCTGAGCCTGAATTGAGGTAGTTTCTGGGTTGAGACTTCTGAACTAACTGATCTTTCTCCATGGGAGCTATCACAGCATTGCTTTGTTTCCATTAAAACAGTAACCTGGAATATGTTAGTGAGAGCAGGAGCATGAATCATTTTTCCAAGTGCTTTCATAGAAATAACATTCTGGAAGACCTCATATTGGACCTAGGAAAAATATATAATGGGTAAAAGTTGTCTTCTAGAGGGCCACTAAACCCTTTTTCAGACACTCTAGATGAGAGCTGCTTCAGAATCCAGTGCCCTGATTTTTCCCACACTGTATTGCCACTTTCTAATCTGGTTTCCTGGCAGCACATCATGTCCTACTTCTTCCATACCTCTGTGGTGCTTCATTTGCTTAAGGTCCACGCTCCCAAGGTAATAGCAAACTAATCTGACACTGAGCTCCATACAAATATATTGAGGAAGGAAATGGCAACCCACTCCAGTATGCTTGCCTGAAAAATCCCATGGACAGAGGAGCCTGGTAGATTATAGTCCATGGGGTTGCAAAGAGTCAGACATGACTGAGTGACTTCACTTTCACTTTCTTTCACTTAGTGCCCATGTATTGCTAGGTGATCTCTCTGATTTTGATATGTGTTTATAAAACATAGCCTTAACCCAAATAAGTGGTTAAACTTGGGAATTCAGACAGAGTGGCTGTCTGTAGAGGAGAATTTTCTGAGTTAACAGGCAGGGAGGCGACATAGTCCAAACACAGCGGTGAGGTTTTAAAATATGGGGCAAGAGACATGGAATTTGGAATGATCTGAGCCTGGCTTTAAAACTTTCCAGGAAGCCAGAGAAACTTTTTTTTTTTTTTTTTGGCCACAGCAACAGGGCACAGCTTGCAGGATATTAATTCCCTCATCAGGGACTGAACCCAGGGCCCCGGCAGTGAGAGTGCCAAGTTCTAACCACTGGACCACCAGAGAATTCCCCCAGAGAGACTTCTGATAACTTCCCACTCGACCTCACTTATAAATTAGGATTTACTTTTTATGTAAATCAGGCAGACCCTTCCCTCTCCACTGACAGGAAGACAGTTTTAGAACTGATGAGCCCCATGGGCTAAAAATATTCTTCTAGTTTTTCCTGCAAAACATAGCAGGTAGGCTGCTTGCTCCACCAGGTTATTTGCTCTCAGGTCATTTGTCTTGCAGCCAAAACTTGGAGAATGGGGTCTGGTCAGATAGCACTTGCTTTCATTAGAGGCCAGAGCCTTACTCTTACTGGTGCCAGTGGTTAAGAAAAGACTTCAAGTGCCCCCCTTGACTGCTCTTCATCAGGAGACAAGAAGGCCTTTTGTTCGCTACTAGTCACCACTGTTGCCAAACCATTGAGCTCACAGCCCGTCTCTTCTTTTCAAACCTGAATCCCTTTATTATATCCTTAACACATCCAGGTCGCTACCTCTACCTCTCAACATTTCTCTGAAAGTGAAAGTGAAAGTCGCTCAGTCGTGTCCAGCTCTTTGCGACCCCATGGACTATACTGGAGTGGGTAGCCTTTCTTTTCTCCAGGGGGTTTTCCCAACCCAGGAATCAAACCGGGGTCTCCTGAGCATTGCAGGTGGATTCTTTACCATCCGAGCCACAAGGGAAGCCCAAGAATACTGGGGTGGGTAGCCTATGCCTTCCCCAGCATATCTTCCCAACACAGGAATCAAATTGGGGTCTCCTGCATTGCAGGTGGATTCTTTACCAACTGAGCTATCAGGGAAGCCAACATTTCTCTGGATTCCAGTGTATTCTTTCCTCATCCATATCCCTGCAAAGGATGATGTGTGCCTCACTCTTGCCTCCAAGGACAAGACTAGTCTTCAACTGCTCTTTGGAACCACCTTATGATTTTATTTGTTCTTTTTCCTGTATCCACAACCTTTCTGATTCCATAACTGATTTACCCTTGGCGAAGAAGGCCCAGAAATTTGTCCAAATAAAATAAATGCCTTCCCTAAAAACACCCTCGTCTCTTAGGGAGATTATGGGAAATAGTTATCTCCCTAAAGCTGCTATTCTCTGTCTCCATCCTTCCCTTTGCCAGCAAATTTCTTAAAAGTGTGGCCTACATTTCTCGCCTCTGTTGCCTTCCCACCCACTTGCCTCACCCCACCGCAGGGTGGTTTCTGCCTTCACCACTCGACTGGAGCTGCTCTTTTCAAAGTAACCAGTGGTCTCTTACATGTTCAATCTAGTGGCATCCTTTTAAGCCTTAAGTTTGATTGCACACACGCGTGCTAAGTGGCTTCAATCATGTCCTACTCTTTGTGACCCTGTGGACTATAGTCCCGCAGGCTCCTCTGTACATGGAATTCTCCAGGCAAGAATACTGGACTGGGTTCACATTTCCTTCTCCAGGGGGTCTTCCTGACCCAGGAATAGAATCGGTATCTCTTACCACTCCTGCATTGGCAGATGGGTTCTTTACCACTATCACCACCTGGGTGGGCTTCCCTGGTGGCTCAGAAGGTAAAGAATCTGCCTGCAATGCAGGAGACCTGATTTCAGTCCCTGGTCAGGAAGAGCCCCTGGAGAAGGGCATGGCAACCTACTGTAGTATTCTTACCTGGAGAGTTCCATGGACTGAGAAGCCTGGTGAGCTACAGTCCATGGGGTTGCAAAGAGTCAGACAGAATTGAATGACTAACACTTCCACTTTCTTTCACTTTCAGCACCACCTGGGAAGCCTTTAGTTTGATTAAGGTTTCCTAAATACACTGATGTTTTTAGTCACTGGGCACATACAGTCCGTCTTTCTGAGGAATAAATGAGAACACATGACGACAATGTTTGTTTCTGGAGTGGCACCAAGGCATGTGGGTGGTGGGGGGGTAGGGGGGAGTTGTGGGATTTCTTTATTTGATGTGACTAAAAACAAAATAGGCATTGATTTTTTTCATTGATTATTTGACATAGACTTTCGTGTACCTACCGTATAGTGAGATACTGGCCCCCAACTCTCTGGGGTACAGTGGAGCTTCTTTCTGCTTCTCTTAGGGGCAAGAGATGAGAAAACCTTCAAATTGCCTTAGTATCTGAGTTACCAGTGCCTGGTACCCTCTGTAGGCTTAGCAGCCAGTTGCCACACCCACTTGCTACTTATCAAGAGCAATGCTCATTTACCTGAGGCTGAATTTTAAAAGCCTCACCATTAGATATGAAATTATCCACATTGCATCATTTTTTAAATACCACTAGGATGAGGTGGGAGGAATGATCTGAGTGTAATTTATTTGAAAACTTGGTTCTGGCAGAGGGAATTTAAGTTAATGTTAGTAACAGAAACTCTTGAAAAGAGGTCTGGGGGTAACATAGCTTTAAAAATTCTGTTTCATAATCCTGTCCATTTAGAAGGAGGAGGAGTGCAGTTTGTCTGAAGGAGGCAAGGGGGAGCCATGGCCTCCGGTCCTTGCTTTGAACTTCTGAGCTTATTAGCAAAGGGAATCAATATTCAGAAAGATTTCACCACAAGTTGCAAAATCTTGGACTCTTCGTTCAACGTGATTACTTCCTACCCTCTAGCTGTCCTTAAGAGAAGCTCTTAAACACGCTGTTCAGACCTGATCAAAACATTAGCCAAGCCTTATGATGTTTGGACATGCTAGGCAACACTGGAGTCATTAATCACAGGATTACTGACAGATGCTAAGTACAAACATCTGTATGTTAAGATATTTTTTTAAAAACTGATCAACATGTAACAGGGCTCAAGGACTGAGAAAAAAAAAAAGATAAAGCACATTTGGAGAAGCACAGTGCATGCAGATTTGACCTAGATTGAGAAATCAGAAAATAAAATGCAAAACGAGAATCTTGACATTGCTAAGTACATTTGAAGAGTACTAAACATGTTAATTCTCTTAATGATCCTGAACGTTTTAAGGATAATTAACATTAACTAAAATAAAAGGGCCCGCTCTTCAAAATACACATGGTGAGCATATTCTGAGAATATGAAATTATGCATTTCTCTTCCCCAGGTAAGAATTAATTGGTATAAAGAATCTACCAGTGGAAAAAAATGTTTATTTAATATTCTTATTTTAGAAGGTGCCTATTCCTTAGAAAATTTCTCAGTAACCAAGAAGAAGCTGCCTATATTATTATACCAGTCTAATAGATCAACGTGTTAGTCACTTAAGCCTACAGGAAATGCATTTATTAGAGTGCAATCTATGTTATTAAGTACTCGATGGAATCACTATTAAGTTATAAATCAGTGTCACTACTGATTCCGGAGAAAAAGAAAAACAACAGCGAGTCTTCACAGATTTTTCTCACTATCTCCATGCATCTAAATAAAATGAAGAAAGCCTCAACCTTGGTGTTTAAAAATGTGCATGAAATATGACTCTTCTAAAAGGAAGAATAAAAGTCCCTTCAGGGTTGGCATATTTTGACTCCAACTACATATGTGAAATTATGAGAAATCTATTATATATCTGTATTTGAGAAAAAAAGGGTTTGAAATATCTTAAGAGGTTCACAATGAAGAAAGGACAAAATTCTTTACAGAACTCAAACTCAAAAACCAAACAAGTACGAGAATGGATTATCGGTAGCTGCTGCTGCTGCTGCTAAGTTGCTTCAGTCGTGTCCGACTCTGTGCGACCCCATAGACGGCAGCCCACCAAACTCCCCCATCCCTGAGATTCTCCAGGCAAGAATACTGGAGTGGGTTGCCATTTCCTTCTCCAATGTGTGGAAGTGAAAAGTGAAAGTGAAGTCGCTCAGTCATGTCTGACTCTTCGCGACCCCATGGACTGCAGCCTACCAGGCTCCTCCATCCATGGGATTTTCCAGGCAAGAGTACTGGAGTGGGGTGCCATTGCCTTCTCTGGTAGCAACAGTTGTCAAACATGCATAATTACATTGGACAATGTAATTATTTAATACTTACCTGTGTAACTGAGGTAAACAAAGAGAATCACAGGTGACACTAGATGGGTACTTCTGTGGTCCTCATTGAATTGTTTAATTATCCTTGTGACATTAGAGCAAATGGGTTCATGAAAAATAATAGTTAAGAAATATTGAGAGCTTAATGGGTGTCAGGTTTCTCTTCTACATGTATTACCTCATTTAAGCCTTAAAACAACTTTATATTGTAAGTATTATTATACTTCCCACTTTATGTTATCATTCACGTTTTACAGAAGAGGTAACTAAGGCTCATAAAAAACTTACCCAGGGTTACATATAATTAGCAAGAGGTGGAGTTGGGATTCAAACTTGGCAGTCTAATTCTATGTTTATAGCCATCCATGGGAATAAGGGTTCCCATGAATAGCGATGCTACTGCTTTTCATATTCTCCTGAAGGGAACCTTATAGATGATTTATACCAGCCTCTCTCTGTATTGTGGGGATAATGAATCTGAGGCCCAGAGTGAAGAAATCGGTAGCCTAAGGGCTGTGGCTCCTGCTGGGATATGAATTGCTAAGCTTTTCATGTTCAAAGGTAGGAAGAGTATCCTTAATCTTTATTTGTTGCCAAAATAAGTAAATCAATAAAGCAGCTCCTGGCCACTTGGGTGGAGAGTTATGGCTCCAGTTTTAATGACCTGTGTGTCAGGGTACTTCTGGGGCTCTGTGGTTAGCAAGTAAGGAGTGGAAGCAGCTTTGCCTTCAAGTCAGAGGGACACAGCAAGTGTGGGGCCACTGCGAATGGGAAGCTGTTTTCCTGATGTGTCTTTCTTGACTAGAAGTGAAAGTGAAAGTTACTCAGTTGTGTCTGACTCTTTGCGACCCCATGGACTATACAGTCCATGGAATTCTCCAGGCCAGAATACTGGAGTGGGTAGCCTTTCCCTTCACCAGGGGATCTTCCCAACCCAGGGATTGAACCCAGGTCTCCCACATTGCAGGCGGATTCTTTACCAGCCTGATTCCAAGTTCCAGTGAGGCTGACAGCACACGTTCAAATGGATTCTAAGAAGTCCCTGCTCAGGCTCCAAAGTTAGTGGATAGATGGAAGCATCCTTACCCTCCATCTCTCAGAGCCTCCAACTCTGAATCACCCTTCTTCCCTTGTCACCATGGAACTTTAAGAACCAGTTCAGAAGAAAAAGGCAAATTAATCTGCAATTGGAACAATTAGTCTTCGTTGACACCTCCACTCATCTTTGGGCATTAAGAGAAAAGAGAAAAAGTGGTGAGCCCTGAGCTTGAAATCTTTTTTTGCAACCAGGCTGCTTTTAAAAAAAAGGAAGCCATTATTTTTAGGTTTGTCATGTTTGTCTCACCATGATAAAGCAAACCATCTAATTCAAACTGAGGCCAGAGAAACGAGCCCAGTGCAGCTGTCAAAGAAGCTTGGGAGAAAAGGAAAAAAAAAGTTAATTTTCACGTGCTGTTCCTTCTGTTGGAATGCTCTTCTCCCACCTCGTGAGATTGCAACTCAATTGTCACTTCTTCAGAGAAGAATTCCCATTAGTGGGTCACCACCTCCTTCAAGGTCATGGTCCCCTGTTGCCTGTTTTCAAAGAACCAGATATTCCTTGGCGTCACCTGTCACAGTTGTGGTTTACTGGTGTAATTTTTAAAAGACGAATGTCTGTTTCCCATTTTAGACTCAAAGTTTCACTAGGGCAGAAATATTTCCTGTGACTTTTAGGCTCCTCATTATTGGCATAATTCTTCATTTACATTAGGTACTCAGCAGTGGTTTGATGGATACGTGGACACGTGAATGACACATCAAACAAGATCCAGTATATGAAAGTAGAATATTTCTCACCATTTACTCTGTCAAGAGAGGCAGTATAGCATATGAATGCAGATCTGGAACCTGACTATCTGAGTTCAAATCCTAACTTTTCCATTTACTTGCTGTTTAACCTTGGAAAAATCACTTGAGATCTCTGCTTCAGTTTTCTCTTCATCATAGTTTTGTTGTGTGGACTAAGTGAGTTAATATATGTAAAGTGTATGCTTGGCATATTTACTACAGTCAGTAAATGTGAGCTATTATTCACTGGGCTTCCTTGGTAGTTCACTAATAAAGAATCCGTCTGCCAGCACAGAAGATACAGGTTCAATCCCTGGGTCAGGAAGATCCCCTAGAGAGGGGAATGGCAATCCACTCCAGTATTCTTGCATGGAGAATTCCATGAACTGAGGAACCTGGCAGGCTATGGGGTCACAAAGAGTCAGATACAACTAAGCAACAACAATTATCTTATTAAAGCCCTTGGTTCATAGTACACTGTGAAAGTGAAAATTGCTCAGTCGTGTCCGACTCTTTATGTGACCCCAGAGACTATACTGTCCATGAAACTCTCCAGGCCAGAATACTGGAGTGAGTAGCCTTTCCCTTCTCCAGGGGATCTTCCCGGCCCAGGAATTGAACTGGGGTCTCCTGCATTGCAGGTGGATTCTTTACCAGCTGAACTATAAGAGCAGCCCTCACAGTACACTAAGCAATGGTGTATAGCTGCTCATTACAGATATTACACGTTCTGACACCAGTGGCAGAGAGATAGCCCTCCATTTTGATTCATACTCTTTGGGTCAACTCCTTCCCCTCCTTCCCCTGTTGTCTGTTTCACCCCATTACTTGATTTGATGTCATTGAGACAGGTAGCATATTGGGCACCTACCACTGGATCATCAAAAAAGCAAGAGAGTTCTAGAAAAACATCTATTTCTGCTTTATTGACTATGCCAAAGCCTTTGACTGTGTGGATCACAATAAACTGTGGGAAATTCTGAAAGAGATGGGAATACCAGACCACCTGACCTGCCTCTTGAGAAATCTGTATGCAGGTTAAGAAGCAACAGTTAGAACTGGACATGGAACAGCAAACTGGTTGCAAATAGGAAAAGGAGTACATCAAGGCTGTATATTGTCACCCTGCTTATTTAACTTATATGCAGAGTACATCATGAGAAACGCTGAGCTGGATGAAGCACAAGCTGGAATCAAGATTGCCAGGAGAAATATCAATAACCTCAGATATGCAGATGACACCACCCTTATGGCAGAAAGTGAAGAGGAACTAAAAAGCCTCTTGATGAAAGTGAAAGAGGAGAGTGAAAAAGTTGATTTAAAGCTCAACATTGAGAAAACTAAGATCATGGCATCTGGTCCCATCACTTCTTGGCAAACAGATGGGCAAACAGTAGAAACAGTGGCTGACTTTATTTTTTGGGGCTCCAAAATCACTGCAGATGGTGATTGCAGCCATGAAATTAAAAGACGCTTACTCCTTGGAAGGAAAGTTATGACCAACCTAGATAGCATATTAAAAAGCAGAGATATTACTTTGCCAACAAGGGTCCATCTAGTCAAGGCTATGGTTTTTCCAGTGGTCATGTATGGCTGTGAGATTTGGACTGTGAAGAAAGCTGAGCACCGAAAAATTGATGCTTTTGAACTGTGGTGTTGGAGAAGACTCTTGAGAGTCCCTTGGACTGCAAGGAGATCCAACCAGTCCATCCTAAAGGAGATCAGTCCTGAGTGTTCATTGGAAGGACTGATGCTGAAGCTGAAACTCCAATACTTTAGCCACCTCATGCGACGAGTTGACTCACTGGAAAAGACTCTGATGCTGGGAGGGATTGGGGGCAGGAGGAGAAGGGGACGATAGAGGATGAGATGGCTGGATGGCATCACTGACTTGATGGACATGAGTTTGAGTAACCTCCAAGAGTTGGTGATGGGCAGGGAGGCCTGGCATGCTGTGATTCATGGGGTCGCAAAGAGTCAGACACGACTGAGTGACTGAACTGAACTGAACTGAACTGAGACAGGTAGTGAAGGGATCCTTTGATTTTTGCAGCTCCTGCCTTGTGAATATCACTAATGTTTCCAGAGGAGAAATAAACTCGAGGACAAAGCAAAAATCCAGCAGCTGCCCTGACAGCCTAAGTTGCAAAGTGGAAAATGAAATAAGTGTCTTGTGCATTTTACTTTGAAGTGACAGGAAAATAAGGGACCCATAAACCAGTCATTCCCTAGCAGATCACCAATGAGTGGTTCTGATTTCCACAATGTGGCCTCAGGGCCAACTAGGTGCTTGCAGTTCAGCATGTTGGCTGTTATATTAGTCAGTGAAGAAGAACTGAATGAAGTAAGGGGTTGCCATTTATTTGGTGCAGAAATTTTATGCTTTGGAAAAACATAAGTAATGCTACGGACATTATGCCTTCTAATCTTGCCATCCATAGGCAACCCTGGTGGGTATCCCATCTACAAAGACTAAAAATCCTCATCTCCTTGACCTTTTTACACCGTCAAGGAAAAGCACTCTCATTTGTTTCCTCATGCTCATGTTGGATCTAGAGATTTGAAGATAACGATGTGGTTGTCTGCGTCCAATGGATATAGCATTGCACACTTATAGCTGCTCACTTGCACACTTATAGCAGCTTTGACTTTTATTTGAGGGGATCTCTGTGTTTCTAAGCTCAGGTTCTGGGAAGAGGAAACCTGGGTTTGATTTCTAGGGCCATCACTTGTGAATTCTGTGACCTTGGACATGCCGCCTAACTTCTCCCATTTTTTTTTTTCCGTTGGCAAAATGATCCCAATTGTAAAGCTTGTGTGAAGATTAAATGAGTTATTACTTTTAAAACAATAGTACACTGCATCATGGAAAGGAATCGCTTAACAAGTTATTTTTTGTAATAGTATTTGCTTCCTGGTTTTGATAGCCTTTTGAATAATTTATTGAGTACATGGCTATCTCTGTGCTAAAAACCTTGCATACATTATCTCATTTAGTCTCAGTCACAGGTGTGTGTGTTTGTGCTCAGTTGTGTCCAACTCTTTGCAACTCCATGGACTGTAGCCCATCAGGCTCCTCTGTCCATGGAGTTTTCCAGGCAAGAATACTGGAGTTGATTGCTGTTTCCTCCTTCAGGGGATCTTTCTGACCCAGGGATCAGACCCACGTCTCTTGCGTCTCCTGTATTGGCAGTCAGGTTCTTTACCACTGAGCCACTTTGGAAGCCTGCCACAGATGTGAGATAGGTTTTATTCTTATCTCTGTTGTACAGGTGAGAAAACTGATACTTTGAGAAATAAGTCATTTGTCTGGGGTCACACAACCAGTAAGCAGTAGAACTTCCTCTCCCCACCATTGCATGAGGAAGAAGGCAAGAGGCTGTAGATAAGAGGGAGGGTGATCAAGGCTCCAGGCAAGATACTTGCTCTGTCCTTAGGGCAGACTGAAGAGTGAGGTCCCAGGACTTGGAACAACCAGCCATCCCCAGCTAAGGAAAGACTGTAACATGCCACTGGGCTTTTCTAACATTTATTCTCATTGCCATCATGATGATTACTCCCTACCTATGTAGCTACCCCTTTTCTCCCTGACTCAAGAGCAAATCAAAGAAATATTTTTAGGGAGACAATATAATCCACTGATTAAAAGTGGGGCCTCTGCACTCAAACTGTAGTGATTCAAATCTTTATGAGTTATCTTTTTTAAAACATTTAAAAATATTCATATTTATTGATTTTTGGCTGTGCTGGGTCTTAATTGGTTACTCTTTGCAGTGCATGGGCTTCTCATTGCAGTGGCTTCTCTTGTTGCAGAGCACAGGCTCTAAGGCACATGGGCTTCAGTAGTTGTGGCTCACAGGCTCTAGAGCACAGACTCAATGGTTGTGGTGCACGAGCTTACTTTTGTTCCATGACATGTGGGATCTCCCCGGATAAGTGATCGAACCAGTGTCTCTTGCATTGGCAGGCAGATGTTTTACCACTGAACTACCAGGGCAGCCCTTGAGTGATATTACACACTTAATCAACCCTCCAGTCTAATGGTTTTCAAAGTGTGGCCTGGGTTTTAATTTCTAATATGCTAAATATTAAAATGGGCTTCCTTGTTGACTTAATGGTAAAGAATCTGTTTTCCAATGCAGGAGACATGGGTTCAATCCCTGGGTCAGGAAGATCCCCTGGAAAAGGGAATGGCAGCCCACTCCAATATTCGTGCCTGGGAAATCTCATGGACAGAGGAGCTGGGCGGGCTACAGTCTGTGGGGTCACAAAAAGGTCAAACACGACCAAGAGACTAAACAACAACAAATACTGAGATACATATATGCCATACAAACTAAAGCTCATTGAGGTACTTCATGCTTTTTATGAATGTAAAGTGGTTCGGGGGCTTCCCTGGTGGTTCAGATGGTAAAAAATCAGCCTGCAATGTAGGAGACCCAGATTTGATCCTTGTGTCGGGAAGATCCCCATGGAGAATTCCATGGGCAGAGGAGCATGACAGGCTACAGTCCATGAGGTTGCAAAGAGTTGG